>NC_056524.1:180252885-180326789 GCF_019175285.1 Sceloporus undulatus
AATAATAATAATAATAATAATAATAATAATAATAATAATAATAATAATAATAGACCAACAATTTCAAGAAAATGGAACATCAATTTTTTGTTTTCTTTTTAAAAAAAATAAACAGTGAAGCAAGAGCTTTCCTTATCAAAACAAGTTACTTTCTGTTTACAAGTGAACACAGAATTTTTAAGATCCATTCTTTAATGGCCATTTTTTGTACATGAAGATACCAAAGGCCAAAGTGATCTTGTACGGTGTTAGCTGTTGAGAGGCCCAATAGTTTTGTTGGCTGACTAAGGGGGAGGGGGTGTTGAATTGAATGAGAAACCCATTGCTCAGTAGGCCAAAGTCAGCCCAAGAGAGACCACCAGTTCTGACAATCAGTCATTCCACGTTTCCCACTGTTTTGCTCTATTGAGGCAAAATGTGAGAAGCTGCTCCCAGGTCCTCCCCACACAAAGCTCTTTATGAGGCTTTACTGAGGCGTGATCTGGGCAGCTCCAGCGACTATGTTGCCAGCCTGAAAGCAGCCCTTCTTGATGGCATTTGGCAGGCTGGCTTTGAGAGGGGATAGATTTATGAGATGTGAAAGATGGGCAAATTAACATCCTGGGCATTCTTGATAGGATTAGAACTTTCTAGGGCAAACACCTATTTGCATACGGCGCTGACTTACCACATTAGTATTGTTTGCATGGCTCATCTTAATACACTCCCACCCTCACTTCCTTGCCATCTTACCTATTCACACACATCCCTACATCAGCTCCTGTTCCATCCTTTTGTTCTCTACTAAGATAGTAAATAATCCAGAGACCTTGACATTCCTGCCAGAAGCATTTTTGAGTCCAATGCTCTCCTAAATTAAATCAACACTGAAATACAAGCACTGGATGGACTCCTGTGTAGTCCTAGAAAGAGCCTATTTTCAAAGCCACTTTCATAATACTCAAGGTCTGAGCTATCTGTGATAGTGTAGTGGCAGTGGCCTACCTTCCAGGGCTGTTGTTGCAGCTTTGTGAGACCATGTATGTCAAGTGCTTTGAACGGCTAGACTGAAAATGTTATATAAATGCAAAATATTATTAAACACTTGTTTCTTTATTTCCAAGCATGATTTCTACATGAGCACTGGGCAACTGTGACAATTCAAGAGACTGGTTTTGCCCTTCCAAGATCCACTGCAGACTGCATCCTCACCACTGCCACACACCAAAATCCAAAATAAAAGATAAGTTTGAATGGAAGTTCAGCACAAGCAGAACTATAGAAGTCTCTCTTCTCATACTGTTACCCAAAATGCAAGGGTCCCAAGAGGGCACCCACAATCAATATTCAAATAGGGGACTTTCATTAGCTCAAATGATAGCTGTGAGAGGACTTCAGGTAACTAAAGCGGGGGTCAGACCTGCGTTCCAATAAACAGAACTCCAGAATTCATGTTCCAAATAGTTTTTGTTTAGAAATAAAGAAATCACCACTAGAACTAATGCTATAAAGATGGTAGCTGATAGCAACTGAGACGTTTTAGCAGAAGTAATATTGTACTGGATTCAGGCATGGAGCGCAAATCAAGGGGACACAGTGATGTCAGTCTGACTCAGCACACTGCCTTAGGATTGTGGGTGGCCTGCATGTGGCGAGGCGTCAAGGGAGATACGGACAGAAACTGAATAGGGACTTCCCAGGTGGGCACATATATAGAGCAAAAGCCATCCTCGGGCAATTTCAGGACTTAAATGGATTTTCCAGGTAGGAGAATGAGCAAGGAGGTCAAGAACTGCCCAGTCATCCATGCAGATGTCCCTAGAGATATCTTTTAAACCAGTGTAGCATTGTGGTTTGAGTGTTGGACAGCAGCTCTGGACTCCAGGGTTCAGTTGCTCGTTAGATCATGAAACAAACTAGGGAGTTTTATCACACGGGACGAATCTTGTGCAGAAACTAAATTTAAACTGAAAGCAGCCTGCATTTGCAGGTTGTTTTTCAGACATCGTTTGGGGTTAACCCGAACAGACCACATTTGTGGAATGATTTCCAGATGACTTTTGCGTGAAAGAGAAATAACGCAAAAAATAACATGAATGCAAAGTCATCAAAACCAGCTCCTTTTTACTTTCACTAAATTCCAAAAGTACAAAGGAGTTTGCTGTTCAGATTATTTTTGGTTATTTCTCTTTCACGCCAACGCATCTGACAAACAACACCCAGATTTTAAAACCCATTTCTGCATGGGATTTTATCAATTTGCCCACCGTGTGATAAACTCTTAGGTGAAGATAAACACCTTGGGCAAGTTACATGCTTTCAGCTTCAGGGGAAGGCAATGGAAAACTTACTCTGAACAAATCTTGCCAAGAAAACCGTACAATAGGGGTTGTCTTAGGGTAGCCAAAAGTTAGAAATGATTTGAAGGCACACAACAACAAAAACAGTCTGCATACAGCTAAAGATAAGATGAGATACTTCCCGGTCATAGATGTAGGTGTGTTTCAGACAGTGATGTAGACTCAAGTTGATTGACTTGGGACTCAGCCTGGACGTAAATCACTTCAATGACTCAACTTAGGTTCAACTTCATAATAAATTATACACTGACTTGACTCACCTTGCAACTTGTACATTTTTAGTAACCAACTCGCTTCTGTCATTCACTTTGAAGAACTGGCAAGACTCACACCCGAGAGAAAGAGAGAGAGAGAGAGAGAGAGAGAGATCCTTCCCAATATGAGGAACCTTTAAGTGTTGTGTCAGGGAAAGAGATGGGAATGTCCCTACAGGAAGTGTCCCCTCCTGGAACCAAGTAGGGGAAAGATGTCAAGATGGCAGCACTGGTAGTGGCCAAGCAGGTCCTCTTGGAGGGGAAGGAGGCACCAAGGAATTGGTGTGGCTCTTGCTGTTGTCCCTGCCGCAGCCTCATGGCGAAGCACAAACCTTGGAGCAGCTCCTGCAAAACAACAAGCTGGTGATCCTGCCCATTGTGGCCATCAAAAGCATCTTCAGCTTTCTCTCCTACAATAAAACCAGCCAGCTTTGCCTAGTGAGGGGCTGTCTGGGGAGTGAGAAGAATGGAAGGAGCAGAGGAAGAGGACTCAAGGGAGGTCTTGGTGGGAGACAACTTTGGAAATAGAGGAAGAAAGAGGCAAAATTCCCATTTCTTCCTTCCCTTCTCCAGAAGAGCTTTAAACGTCTCCTCCGATGTGCAGCAGGGACAGGCTGCTGACTAGACCTCAAACCCCGTGCCAAGCCCATTGCCTAATGTGTTTTCTGTTCCTCTCTGAGAAATGCACACTGCCTCCCTTCCCCCCTGTTAAAGTTGGCTCCTAGACTTGAGACTCAACTTGAGACTTGACTTGAAAGTATGGTGCAAGAACTTGAGACTTGGCTTGAGACTTAGAGATAGAGACTTGAACATATCACTGGTTTCAGGCAAGCTGAAACTCCTCTGTACTTCTCATATGAAAAAGGACTCACAGCCATTTGACCCCTTGCCATGTTAGGACTCCTCAAGTCAGGCCCTCCTAATATCCTCATCTGGCCCTTAGGGCTTTGCTAGACTGCCATGCCTACCTTCTCTACAATACCATTTGGTTGTTTCCTAGCGTTTACATTTCTTTTTACCTATTCCAAACAGCTGAAATGACAGAATAAAATAACTTTCATGGACACTTTCTGAGTGCTTAAAACGAGAGTGGGGAAAGAATAAGCCAGTTAGTACTAGCGTTAATCCTGACTCTGAGCTGCTTTGGATCCCGAGTTCAAACATGCTGTGCCTCCACTATATCCAAATTTTTCTGCCTTTGACTTTGATTCTGGATAGCTTCTCACCATCACTCTGTCCTTTGACTTGCTTGAATAAGAATGTGTGGCTGAATTGCATCTTTTATCATTATACAGTAGCATCTATACCTGAGATCAATAGTCAGTGGGACAACTGATCCATTTAACTCATATGTTAACTGGCAGAATCGTTCTAAGGTCATTAGCTAGAAATGCCAAGGACTGCACCTGGTAGGACCTCTTGCATGCTAAGCACCTCCTATAGAACTATAGAGCTCCGATAAAGCTAGACACCCCTTCCCTTTAAGGATCTTGATATATGAGTTTTTCATTTTCCTTATAATCTTTATTCAAAGTGTTGGCTCATTCACTCTTTCTAGTGGAAATAGGTTTGTGAAACATTCCCAGGGTTGTGGCTGGGGGTAGGAGGTGAAAAAATAGTTTACAGATGTGTAACACTTTTCTCTCATTCTCAGTCAGTAGTTTGTTAGCAGCAGCTGATTTGAATACTGCTGGAGAGTGCAGAACTGGTGTCAATGAACACATCACTCTTTCTGATGATGGAAAGCAGGGAGGATCCTTATTTGTCTCTCTCTCTCGGTGGCATGACATCCTGCCGCATTTTCAGTAGGTTCTTCAGCTTGTCTAAATATCTGCTGTTGGCTGCCAAAGAATAGAACCCAAGAGGAGAGGGATAGGGAATCTCTGTGGTCTCTGATCCAATCAAAATCCAACCTGCCCTGCAGATAAAGGAAAGCCTTCTTAAAAAAAACAAAAAATCTGCTTGTAGACTTGCAGCTCCTATTAAAGGGATAAATGAATGTAACCAACCTTTTCTTGCCAAGATTTATGAAAGAACAGAATCTCAAAAAGCTGTTCACTCTCAGTTGGAGGCCTTCTGGAAGGCCTTTGCTCTTCAAGCAAAAGTATGCACATAATTTTAAAATTGTTTTTCCTGGCAGTGACAATGGCTCACTTCTAAATCCCTGGCATCTAAAATCCCTGGCATCCTCCTCTGTGTGGCCTTCTTGTTGCCCCTGTCTTATCAGCAGATGATGAACAGCCTTTTAAAAAAAGACTATTATTGAGGGGCTTGCCTTTTCAAAGATAATGTGCAAATCAAGGTCTCATTCATAAAATCTGTAGCAGCAGCAACCCCATATCTTCTACATAGATGGAGTTTGTCAACACAAGTTTCTAAACAGATGGATCTTGTAGCACTTATGAGACTATTTAAAAACATAGCTGTGTTAGTCTGGGAAATCAGTGTGCAAAGGGATCTTGCTTGCACCTTTGAGACTAACTGAAAGAGAGAAGTTGGTAGCATGAACTTTCATATTACTTCAGCCTACTGCCTCATTTTCTATGCATCTGAGGAAGTAGGCTCAAGTCTATGACGGCCCATGCTACCAACTTCTCTCTTTCAGAAATATTGGTAAGGTCCTCAGCAGGGTAACCAAAAAGGTGAATAGTTTGGAAACCATACCCTATGACTGTGGTGGCAAGTCTATGGCATGTGTGCCAGAGATAGCATGCAAAGCCATTTTTCTGGCACGTGGAGGGTGTGGAAGAGGCTCGCACCTGTTCCTCCTCTTCCCAGGCCTTCAGGGGGAAGAAGTCCTGCTTCGGAAGTCCCATTCCCCCAGAAGTCCCGACCCTAACACTGGGTAACACCCGGTGCCAGAAGACATTTTAGTTTGGCACTCAGTCCCTAAAAGGTCTGCCATCAGTGCCCTGTGAGAAGTAGTTTAGGAAGCTGGGCATTTTTAGCTTGAAGAAGAGACAGTTAAGGAGTAACATGATAGCCATGTTTAAATATTTAAAGGGATATCATACTGAGGATGGAACAAGCTTGTTATCTCCTGCTCCAAAGACTAGGACACAGAGCAATGGATTCAAACTACAAGAAAAGAGACTCCACCTAAACATTAGGAAGAATTTCCTGATGGTAAGAGCTGTTCAGCAGTGGAACCTGCTGCTTCTAATAGCAGTGAAGTCACCTTCTTTGGAGGTTTTTAAACAAAGGCTGGATAGCCATCTGTTGGGAGTACTTTGATTGTGTGTTCCTGCATGGCAGGGGATTGGACTGGATGGCCCTTGTCTCTTCCAACTCTATGATTCTATGATTCTGTCTCATATCATACTTTGGTGGTTTTTTTTCTGTTTAAGTCTTTTCATTGCTAGTTGGTGTGTCTATTAATGCTAAGCCCCATACATCATGTTTTAGTCCACCACTTTTGTGTATCAGAATGAAACCTGTACCTGTCAAGGCCTTTTGGAATGGGCTTGGAGAAGATATGAGATTGGTGGTTTCATATTAAACCTTTGGGGAAGTTTCTTTTCATTTCCATTTTTGTGAGGGGATGACAGCCGCTAGAGTCTCCAAGCCAGCATATCATCTGGCTATGGTGATTTGGACTCTGGATACTGGAGTCCAAAAAGCAACATAGGGCATGGTTTCCAGACCCTTTGAGGAACGCCTTAGGGAGCTGGGTATGTTTAGCCTGGAGAAGAGAAGGTTAAGAGGTGATATTATAGCCCTGTTTAAATATTTGAAGGGATGTCATACTGAGGAGGGAGCACGCTTGTTTTCTGCTGCTCCAGAGACTAGGACCTGGAGCAATGGATGCAAGCTCCAGCAAAAGAGATTCCACGTCAACATTAGGAGGAACTTCCTGACAGTCAGGGCTGTTTGACAGTGGAACAAACTCCCTCAGAGTGTGGTGGAGTCTCCTTCCATAGAGGTCTTCAAACAGAGGCTGGATGGCCATCTGTCAGGGATGCTTTGATTTAGATTTCCTGCATGGCAGAGGGTTGGACTGGATGGCCCTTGTGGTCTCTTCCAGCTCTACGATTCTATGATTCTATGATTCCGATCTCGCTCTAATTTTCATACATATCTCTCTTCTAGTCTTTCACTGAAATGAGCAAGGAAGCTCTTTTGTTGGTGAGGCAGCTCTGAATCAGTGCAATTGTCAGCTCTAGAATAACTGGTTTTCAGACTTTGTGTTCATACACAAAAAACTAGTCAACTTCTCTTTCTCACTGCTGATTTCATGTGTTCCATTCAGAAGTTTATGACCTCTTTTGCAAGTGATGCAAAGTGCGTGTATTTTGCACTCATGTCAAGCTACCCAAGGACAGAATGTACAGTCAGAAATGTCCCTGAAAAGAACATTGACTAGAATCATGTTCACTTCTAGATACTGTGCAGTTTTCTGTCTGATGTGGCATTTGTGCTTCCAAACACCCCCCCCCCCCGGTCACTCCCACCCCCCACCCACAGGCTCTGTACAACCCTGGGAATTCTCCTGGCCTTTGTCACACTGAGAAAGCAGCATGTGAGTCAAGTGGAATGTGATGCGTTCCAGGAGGGGAGGGTCCTGTCCTGTGGGAAGGCAAATTTTCTGATGAGTAAAATCACGCCATAGCTATCAGGCCACTTCCCCTATTCAAGCAAGTGAAAAGTAGGCTGAGTTAAGGAAGATCCTGCCTTCTCTCCCATGCCCTCCTCTTCCCCTCTCCACCCCCAAGGTACATACATAATGAACCTTTCGAATGCTTGAGAGCAGTAGAATGAAATATTGGCCCTGAACTGATGTACAGTGCCGCATTTCCCCCAAGTAAGGCACGTAGAGGGGTGGGTGGATGGGTGGATGGGGACAGGGAATGGCAGGGCTCTCAGACACCAAGTTATTTCCAAAGCTCTTTAATATTTTATATGGGTTCTTGCTTTAGGGATTCTTTTCAATAATGAAACATTTGTGGGGCAAGAGAATTAGCTTGAACCTCTAGCCAGATAAACGGCATTCTTTCGGCCTCGGTGGCGTTTCAGCATAAAATCTCCACAAATCCAAAATGAACGAAGCAACTTATTTTATGCAGGGAAGAAAGCTGAAAATGCTTGTTCATTCCCCACTGCCATCACGGGAATATGGGTTACGGGATAACTCACATAAGACAAAGAAAAATCTGCATAGAATCAAATCCTTCGATATTTCAAAATTCAGCTATTTGCTGTGGCTTTACATTTGCTGCTTTAATTATGGTAATTCTAAATGTTTATATTTGCTACTTTTCTTATTCTGTTATTCATCCACCCACCCACCAACCTCTTATTACATTGCCATTCTACACAAATATCTCTATGCAAAAAAATACATAAATATAGGACTCAGAAATAATGCAATAGAAATACTTTTTAAAAATGGTTTTAAATTTGTTAATGACTAAGAAATTACTTTCTAAAAACAAGATCCCAAGTTCTGCCCTAAATAAAATATGTGAGGGAGCATGATAAATACATTTTATATTCCAACGGGATATAAACAAAGTTCACTTTCCACAAATTCATCTAGGAACCTTTTGGATCTGACAGGTATAAAGACTGAAGCTACATCCATCAATACATTTCTTATTATTTTTCTTTAAGAGTTTGTTTTTATTTTGTTGCACTTTTCTCCCTAATTAAAGTCACAGAAGATGAAATTCCATTAAATGTATCATTATAGTTAAATCAGGTTGACCTGGGACTGTTGTTGCTTTTAAAAACTGAAATATTAGACTTCTTTTTTTAAAAAAAAATGTTTGCATCACTTTAGGGGCCCTCATGGACTGAGATGTGATAAACAATATAGGAAGGAAGGAAATTATTTATTGGAATAAATTGCTTGACAATGATTAAATAATGCTATCTGCTAGGCAGGCAGCTGTGACTGCATCAGTCAACCTTGGACTCATGTAGTCCAGAGCTAAGAAGTGCCAGGCAAGGCAGCTACAGCCTCACTGCCATTTCATTTCCCCAGAAAGACTCTGGACATTGTCTGTATTGGGGATGGCATCCCAGTGGCATTAACAGATTTAATGGTCAGGGCTAACTGCTGGCTTTCATGTCAGTGAAGCTGAGAATCCACTGTGGGTTATAGTAATATCTTTTAAAGGAGCTGTGACTTTGGGCAAGTCACATTCTCTCAGCCTCAGGGGAAGGCAATGGTTAGCCTCCTCTGAACAAATCTTGCCATGAAAACCCCATGATAGGGTCGCCTTAGTGTTGCCATAAGTCAAAAATGACTTGAAGGCACATAACAACAACAACAACAACAACAACAACAACAACAAGCACCATCCTGAAGGGATGAGCATAATTGAAAGACAGACTTCAGCACCTTGGATAGCACCTTTAAAATTTGGAGAAAGACCCAGAGAGAAATGACTGCAGTGCCCACTGACAGTCTTGGCATGGCCACCTAACCCAGCACATTCTTTTGAATACTTAAAATAGGATCTCAGAGCATACAGTGTGGTGTATCTTTGAGGGAAGTTGAACCTTGGGATATTTTCCTGCTTGTGTTAAGCCTAGGGCTGGAAAGAATATTCAAAAATATTTGGGAAAATAGTCAAAAATGTGTTTTCTGACTGTTGGGAAACCCTGGTGAGAAGAATCCTGGACTGATCTTTGCAGTCTGAAATTTATTTTGCACAGAATTCACACATGGTTGTGCAGAAAATAGCATTTTCTGTGCAGAAATATCTGTAGTTAGAGACTTGCCTGCACAAAATTCTAATGTAATTTTTTGGAAGGAAAACAGCACTTTCTACACAGGAAGCAAAATGTCCTCACAAAAAATAATATGGCAGATAATAAGTCACAAACTGTGAATAGTCCTTCAAACACTGTACAGTTTTTAAAGACTTTCTTGCAATGGGAAGAAAATTGCTGACATTGCTTATGCTTCCTTTGAGAATGGAATTAGAAAGAATTACAGCTCTAGTTAAGCCTACTGATACCAGGTTAGAAAGGATTTCTGCAGAGTCTAAAACTGAACCAGTGATTCCTTAGGGTTATTACTGGCAGTCAGTGGCTTCCAGGCTAGTGGGGCAGTGTGTCTGCTCTGGGTTTTCGGCCATACTTTAAAGGACCTGTGCAAGATACTGAATCTGTGTTTTGAGGGGGAGGATTAAACACTTCGAACAGCAAATGTGAACTAAATCAGGGTGGATTCACCACTCAAATGTGGAAGCCTCCAGCCATCACAAACCAAGGTTAAATAATAATAAACAAGGCCATTATCTAGTAAAAAGAGAATGTGTGTGTGTGTGTGTGTGCGTGCGTGCGTGCGTGCGTGCATGCATGCATGCATTTGCTACTTTTTCGGCTGTTTATTTAAATCCCAAATTTTCCCTAACCCTGAAAGTTCATAAGTGTATCCTACTTCACCTATGAAACATTAGACTGTTTGATATGGACTGTATCCATATAGGAGATCAGCATTCAGTTCCATCAAATCCACTTGGGTGACCATGGGCAAGTCACATACTCTCAACCTCAGGGGAAGGCAATGGCAAACCTCCTCTGAACAAATCTTGCCAAAAAACAAAACAAAAAAAACCCAGTGGTAGATTTGCCTTGGTGGCGGTGGTGGTGTGCCTTCATGTTGTTTCTGACATATGGTGACCCTAATGCAAACCTATCATGGGGTTTTCTTGACACGTTTTGTTCAGAGAAAGTTTGCCATTGCCTTCCCTGAGGCTGAGCACATGTGAATTGCCCAAGGTTTCATGGCCAAGCTGGAAATCAAACCCTGGTCTCCAGAGTTGTAGTCCAACTTTCAAACCACTATGCCATGCTGGCTCTCAGGTTTATCTTAAGGTCACTATAAATCAGAAATGACTTGAAGGAACACAACAACAACAACAACAACAACAACATGATAAACACACGCATAAAGCTCAAAGTCACTTTCAGGTAAAGTTTACTGGAGAGAAGGCGATGATTGTTGAAAGTCTGACTATTCAAGGTTCAGCCTTTGTGTGTGTGTGATACCATCAAGTGTCATTTCAGGCCAGTCCTCCAGAAATTAATTCACCCATGGTCAGCCCAGGGAGGATGTCAAAATATTGGGCAGCTTGATGCACTTAAAGAAATACTCTGCCCAGACTGGCAAAAACATTCCTTGCCTGGGAAGGTCCCTCTTTCTCTCTTTGTGGTTGCTCTGACAACAACAATGATGTCCTTTGCCACAAAATGAAAACACAACAAAAACCCTGCCCGGCTCCCACACCCACACACAACTCCCCATCCTCTCCCCCTTGTTTCTGATTAGAACATTTTGGTGCCTGTGAGCACCCAGTCTGGGGCCTGGAGACCAATCATTCCCATTGTGTTGGCTGCACACAAGAACAAAGGGACCAATGGATCAAAGATTTGGGGAGTGCGGCCCAAACAGTGTCATGTGACCATTTATCTCTGGGGTTTGCAACCGTCAAACTTCAAGCAAGTCTGAGTCTCCTTCACTATTCAAGTGGAGGTCTAGGGTTACTTAGCAACAGCTTCCAGCAGTCACTTGCATTGTTTTAAACATGTCATGGCTGCTGCTCTTGCCTTGCAAATGTTTCCAAATTTTTTGCATCCCAAGTGCTGTCTCAAACATTTCATTGCCAGCCCTGCACAATTCAACCTACTATCCGATGATATTATTTTGAAGTGACACTGTTCATAAACTCTTCTAAGCTGGTTGTGTCCATAATGTTTTCAGTATGAATACAACTGGCCATCTATATCCACAGATTTTTAATCCGTGGATTCAAGCATCCATGGATTGAGCATACTCCAAATATATATATAAACTCCAGAAAGCAAACCTTGATTTTGCCATTTTATAGAAGAGACAGTATGCCATTGTGTTCAGTGGGATTTGAACATCCACCAATTTTTGTATCCATGGAGGATAATGGAACCAAACCCCAGCAAATACCAAGGGCCCACTGTAAACACTGCCGCATCAATTATCTATTAGAAGTCATTTAAAAATAGAGAGAGAAAAACTGAGAAGGCAAGGGAGGAAGTCGATTCCAGGGAGAAGAAGGTGTAAGACTGTGCAAGAATGGATGGGTTGGAGTAAGTGAGATGATAGGATGAATTTTGAGGAATGGCAAATGCAGAGAAGGAGAAGAGATAGAGCAGTAAGAAGAGAGAGGGAATGGAGTGGAGGAGAGGGGTGGGAGAGGAGGTATAAGAAAGGGATAAGAATGTATGTGGTGTTGGAGTGTATACAGAAAGTAAAAAGAAGATGGCTAAATAACCTCTGATAAGACTAAGGATGTTATGAATGGCTATGAGCTAGAATGTTTGATGCTACAGTGGACCCTTGTTATACGCTGGGGTTTGGTTCCAAGATCCCCCGTGTATAACAAAATCCGTGTATGCTCAAGTCCCATTGAATTTAATGACATAGAAAATGGTGTCCCTTATAAAAAATGGAAAATCAAGGTAAATTTATACTTTTTTGGAACATTTTCAAACCGTGTATGCTTGAATCCGTGTATAAAAAAATCCGTGTACATAAGAAGGGCCGACTGTATTGTAAATTATATTTATATGGATGTTTGAATGTTGTATACATTTGTGGAATAAAGGTTCATATATATTTTAAAAGTATTAATGCATACTCAGCACTTACAGTTCTGGAGTTTTAGAATGTGTTCTTTCATCATACAGTAAATCCCTCCAGTAGTTTATTCAGATGTCTCTACATCACTTTGGGGGGGGGGATCAAAATGGATCACCCTCTCTTGATTGTGAAACTGGCCCCTCCATTTTCCAGTTAAGGCCCACTTGCTACCATTTATTCTGCTTATTTAAAACATTTTTAATCCTGCTTCTCAGCCAAACAAATTCCTATAGTAGCTTATACATAATCAGTAAAAATCTCTGCCCTCAGGTTTATAATAAAAAAAAATCACACATGAGGAACAAAGAATGGGAAGGAAAAGGAAGAAGGTACAAGCAGTTTTTCACTTTTTTATTGCTACCAAAAATTACCCAGAAAGTCCCCTTGGTTGTATCCATAGCATTAAAAACTAATATTACCAGTTTATTCTTTTTTTTTTTAATTACCTCTTGTTAAATCGTAAGCTTCTTAGAGGGGTTTTTAGATTGAAATTCCTCAAGGAGAATACAGAAAATATAGGCCTCACCCTTTTATGGATGTGTGTGTATATGAGCTTTCAAGTCGCCTATTGACCTATGGTGACCTCAGGAATTTCACAGGGTTTTCTTAAGCAAGGAATACTTTGAGGTTGATTTGCCAGTTCCTTCCTCTGAAAAATAGCCTACAGCACTTGGTATTTGTTGGTTGTCGCCCATCCAAGTACTAACCAGGGATGGCCCTACTTAGCTTTCAAGATCGGACAGGATCTGATGCCTTTACAGAAAAAACATTTCTTCCTAATTATCCTACTTTTGCAGATTGTCTTAATTAAAAAGGCAAAATTAGCACATATGTGCCATTCCGTCTGATAAAGTCACTCTTTGCTTAAGGGAGAGGGGTGTTTCCTCTAAGTAGAAGACTATTCAAATATGTGCTTTCCATTTTCAGTGTGCATTAATATAGTCCTGGGAGCTGGGTAGCCCACAATTTATTGTCTTGCGTAGATTAACCTTAAACCAAGGGCGAGGACAGTGTGATCCATAAGCTGTGTTCTGCTCACTAGAGCTATTTGTGTGCTTCTTGGACTCCCCCAGGGGTCAAAACATTTTCTTTGAAGGTAACATTTTTCAATATTTTATTTTATTTCTTTCTTTTTCCTTTTCCCTTCTTTTTTGTGAAGATGGGGGTATTTGTGGTAAAAAAAAAAAGGTAAGTTTTGGCAGGGAATTTGGTAGAGATGGTACCCAAGGTCTCTTAGGGGAATAATATGGACTCTTAACCTCTGACATTTGTCCACCACTCCTCTATATGTTGCCCCTGAAAGGAAACTGTAGAATGCAGATCTGATTAAGCTTTTTCAATAGGCCAATGGATAGAAGACTAAATGTAAAATTTGATTGTTGGATTTCACTTGGGAGAAACTGGCTTTCTTTGGCTAAAGAGAGTGTGTTTAGGTTTGATTACGAAACAACAACAAAAAATCATTGAAAACTGAGGTGTAAGAACTGGTGTGAAATTGGATGTGTCTAGGAGCAGAAGCCCAAACAAAAGTTAGAACAGCCCACAGTCAAAAGCGTTATCAGAACACTAAAGTTCCAAATGCTGCAGTTCAATCTGCACAGTTCAAGAACATTTTGACTGGATGTGTTGTGGAAGAAGATTCATTTGCTTGAGAGTGGGAGGGAAAAACACATGGAAACTAGGAAAAGAAAGTGTCCTTCAGTGTTTCTCAAGGGCTTACAATGCTAGTGACATGGGACTGAGAAAGCAATAGCTTAGGGTGACACTTCTATTGGCCCATAAATACTAGCCATTTCACTCTTTCAACCATTTGACAATAGGCTGGTACATAAACTAAGTCAAGTCAGTATCAATGGCCTAGATTCATTAGGATGGAAGGCTGTTAACTCAAAGAGTGGGTGGGAGATCTTCACTGTTGCCCCAAGTAGTAGGAAACCCATTCCGAAAAGCATTGTGTGACCTCCCTTGGTTCACACAAGGCCAACCTAGGACATTTTGCCACCGGAGATGGAGCAGCAATGGCGCTCACCACTCACCCAAATTAAGGTGGCTAAGTGACGGCAGCCAAGGAAGCCAAGTTATTTTGGTGCCCAAGGCAGGATATTTTGGCACACGAGGCTGCTCTCCCCATCTCTAGCAGTATGACTAGGATAACAACACTTTAAATAACCAAAAGCTTTCTAGCAACAACTACAAATTGTACAGCTAATCCTAAAGCTCTTGTCTAAAGTGGTTGTGTTGCTCTGCCCAGTGGAGGACTGGTGCTGGTGGTTTTCTTGAAGAATGGATTGAGAACAAGCAAATGATGCCACTCCATTGCTTGAAGTTAATGTTCCTGGCTAAGAGAGAAATCCTGGGAAAGCTCAGTACACTCTCTTGAGTTTTAACTTGCTTTGGCTGGATATGCATTTATTAAAGAAATGGACAGCCTAGGCCTCATCTGCACTGCAGAAATAATCCAGGTTGATACTGCTTTAACTGCCATGGCTCAATGCTTTGGAATTCTGGGATTTGTAGGTTTGTGAGATATTGCAGTTTTATGAGATATTTAGCCTTTTATATGAGAGATTTGGTGCCACTGCAAGCTACAGTTCCCAGAATCCCATAGCTGGAATTCCATATTCCATAACCCATATTCCATATTCCATAACCCAAACTGGGTTATTTCTGCAGTGCAGATGAGACCATAGTGGGCTTTAAAACAAAGCTTGGAAAACTAACATTTTTTTTTTTGTTATAAGGCCTAGAATCCAAAAATTCTGGCTGAGGGATTTGGGGAATTGTAATTACTTGCACAACCTCCAGTTAAAATCTATAGTCTTGATGCCTTGATCCAAGACAGAAAAAGAGACAGCAGCAACACAATAAAATCACAATAGCAGGCTGCTGTAAAAGAATTTCATTTATTATTATCTAACAGAATTAACACCTAGCAGCATATGCATCACTGAATGTTGGTACACATGTTAGATATTTTCTAGGTATAGAAGGAAGAACTTGATCAATAATTCAAACATGTTACTTCCACTATTGTTTTTTTTATTAATAGGGGGTTACCTACTTTGTAGTGATAGGGAACAAATTATCTGATGCAGCAGAGCAACCTACTTGTTGCCAGAGTATGCTTAACATAGAAAGAAGGGCATGCCTTTCTTGCTACCCACAACTCCTTATCCTTCATTTCTTCATTAGCAGCTGCTGCATGATTAGTAGAAATGAGTAAATTAATAAGTCCCCACCAAAACCCATTGCTGCACACTGCCCCCTTATAATCCCAAATCTGTGCCTCATATTCTTTTGGCTTTCATCTGCACATGTTCTACTGGCTCTTCCTTTCATTCACCTCTTCTTTACTCCTGTTTTATTATCCCAAACCCAAACCATGGAAAAGTTCCTTTTAGGGGAGCACTACTCTCAGAATCATCTAGTCAACATGACCATTGACCATGCTGGCTGGGAGATTATGGGAGTTGCAGTCCCCCCCCAAAAAAATTTCCAAGCCCTGTCCAAAAGTATACCGCTTGCCTTCCAACCCTATTTCTAACTAGGCTTTCTACTGTACACTTCCACTCCCCCCCCCCATGCCCCATTCTTCTTTTGGTGCTCCAAGTTCAGCCATTCCAGAAATTCACAAAGAAATTACATAGGGAGTGCCACTTCTCTTCACAGTAGGCCTCTACCACATCAGCATTGAGCTCTGTAGGCTGTTCGGATCCTTCCACAACAGCTGTCAACTGCCAAGGTGGTGTCTGGGTTGGGGCTACAGAGGAGTTGGGACTTCCTTTCCTCCTTCCCCCTTTGTTCCGCTTGTCTGGGGCATCGGACTTCACTGGGCTGCCTTGCCCCCGGTCCCTGGATGCTTTCTGTAGTGCTGGCGGGTCCTTGGATCGGCCTTTCCCCTTGGGTTTCCCTTTAGTAGTGCCCTCTGTAGTCACTGGGGCATCTGTGCTAAGTGTGGTAACAACCAGGTGCAGCTGTGCTTCAGATCCTCCCTTCTTGCCACTACAAAGCCGAGATTTGAGTGGACTTGTCTCCTGGCATGGGTGTTGCTTCTTGCGGAGCTTGCCCAGGATCTGCTTCCAGAACTGGCGGCCTTTGGAGCTGTAGGCAGCACATCGTTCTGGCTGGCCCCGGTAGACACACTGCTGGTCCCGGCTGCCATCCTCTCCTGGTGAATGACAAGTGAGCTGGAGCTCAGAGGCTCCTTCCTCGAAGACCAATTGCCAAGTGCACAGGTGTTTGTTTGAGGTAGAGAACTGTCCAGACTGTGCCCAGGGGAAGGAAGGCTGCACTTTTTCACTGCTCTCTTTACTCTTCTTGCCACTACTACCTTCCAGGCAGCTGAGGAAGAGCAAGATGAGGGGAAGCATTTGTGGGAGCTTCATTTCCTGAAGTTAATGGAGCTGGTGACGCTAGTCATTCAAGAGCATCAGTGATAAACAGCCAGGTGACGAGTCCCAGACATTCCCCAACCAAGTCCTATGGAGACAGAAATGGATCAATAGCACATAGATGAAAACAATCAAGATGAGGAGAAATCGCTAGTACCTCTTTAACACATTCTCAGTTCCATGCGTGAGTTGTGACCCTCTCCAGCAAATAGTGCTCCCAGTGGGAGCAATCCTGGCAGAGGCTTACCATTGTTAGGCATGTGTAACAATCTGCTATCAGCTAAAGACTTTGCATTCAGCCAGGGATAGCCTCTAATACATTTATATCAATGGAATTCCATAGTTAGGAAAACTCCTGCCTCTTTGGATTTACACAAGGGCAGATTACCTCCCATGACAAATGTATGATTGCTAAGTACAAAGCAAAAAAGACACCTCATTTCTACAATCAACAGAAAGATGCTACATTCTACAACTTGCTATTTCTCCTCATGTGCCATTCATATGATTAGAGTACATGCACTGACTGCATTCAGTTAAAACAGAAACAAAAATGCTTCATTTGATTTTCTTAAAAAAATTATTCCTGAAAGACTGGGTGAGGGGGGGGGGGGGGAAAAATTTTTTTTTATTATTATTTTCTACTGCCATGGCTTTCTTTGCTCTCCATCCCGCCCCCCTTTCCCAGACTTTTCTTTCATGCCTTTCCCAAATGCAAAATAGCCTTTCCAGTTTGGTGCTGCTTTAAAAAAAAATCCACAAGATATTGGTATGCATGGGTGCAAACCAGCATGATTCAAGAAGAAATCTCTTTTTTACTGTGTTTCCAAAAACTGCAAACTAACTTAAGTCTTCCCAGTACAGAGCATTTCCCTTCTTCCTTTACTTCTTTCTGGTTACACTTACCGTTGACTGTGAAAGACAAGGAGCTTTGCAGGAAAAATGCAAATCTGCATACAGGATTAGCTTCTGCTAAGGAGGGCGTCCAGAGCATGCATGTGTTAGCAACAGCTCAGAAAGGGACCAACCTCAGACTATGCCCCTCCCCAGTTTTATGCATGCAGACACACACACACATATATGCTCAACCCACAGAGAGAGCAAGAGGAGCATCTGGGGGGGACGGGACCAAATTTCCTTTGACACAGAGCTCTCCATTTCTGTTCCTTAATGGACTATAGGCAACATCTCAAATAGATAGAAATAATGGGATCCACTGCTTTTGGGAACAATCGCTAAGCACTTCTTCCTTTCATGACTTTGAAGATATTTTTATTACAGTTGTATCGGAAGGTGGGGCATGGAGAGTAACTATAGCAGGTTGTTGCAAAAAGCCAAAAATAACAATGCTTGTGGCAACTCAACGATGAACAAGATTTATTTGGCATAAGATGTTGTGAATGATAGCCCCTTGTCTCTGAGGCACCTGCTGAAACAGACTTTAATCCATGAGCGCTTATGCCACATAAACATTTAAGGTGTTACAAAGCTTTCTGTTTGTTCTTATTTGTTTTTAATGTGTTCATCACATTTGTGCCTCTCTCTCTCTTTTAAAAAGATCAGATTGGCACATAAGGAGCTAACTCAGAGCTTGGTCATCCTGGTTGGGGGGATTTGGAAAGTTATGGTCCAAAAAGTTATTTTTTCCAAGCTCTGAGTCTCCTCTATTAAACTGGCTGAGAGGGAGGGAATGAGGGTGATTGACTAAAGGTGACCCGGGAAGTTAAGCAGAGAGTGGAATACAACCTCTGATCTGTTCAAATTCATCACTTTACAGTATTACCTTTGAATCAAAGTAATTCATCAACAGAGTCCTAAAATGGCTGTTGGTGGTTATGCTTTGCAAAGGTTACAATGCTGGTTTCTTTAAAGCACATAAACATATCTAACAGTGGTAGACCCCAAACTATGCAACTTTTATGTAGTCTTGGAGTGATGACAAGTAGTCATTTTTCAGTTTGTATCACTTTTAAGAAAGGCACCTTTTAAGAGAGATAATTTTGATGGAATTTTTTTTCCAGATTCCAGATTTTCTAGATTTTTCCAGACTGAATAAACTGTACAAAATTAATACAGCCATGAACATACTGGATGGTGTTGGTGGTGATGATGATGATGATTTTTACCTTCATTGCCCCACTCCAAAGCAGCCAACTACGTATTCAAATGTGGGATCTTTATGTCCCCAGCTGTCTTTTTCAAACTTCTGTTTGACCAAAATGTGCTTATCCACACATATTTTCTAATTTCTCACCAGCACGGTCAGATAGAGACTTCTATACAATTTGCCTTGCTTGTTCGCTGCAGCTCAGGTGAAACAGGAACGTATTCTTCTCACCATGATTTGGATTCAGGTCTCCTGTGTATTTGCACTTACAGACGGAAACAACAACAACAACAACAACCAAGCAACAGAACAGAATAAACAATCGGTGAAATGTACTCAAGACAACAGCTTCCCTCAGCCCCACCACCTTCACAGGCACAGCTGGTAGAAATGTGAGCTAGGGCCTTCTTGGTGGCTGCCCCTAGGCTTTGGAACTACTTTCCTGAAGAGGCCAGAATAGTCCCCTCCTTGCTTTGCTTCCAACAGAAGGCAATGACTTTTTTATTTGGGCAGGTTTTCAGAACTGAAAGTTTTAAAAGGAAGGACTTTAGACGATGATGTATTGTTTTTACTGAATAGTTTTAACTGCTTTTCATCCTTTTAAAGGGTAATGCTAAATAGTTTTAACACTATGAACAGTTTAATTCTATCTTCATTTTAATCTTTGTATACAGCTGACTCTCCTTATCCACTGATTCTTTATCCATGGATTCAAGCATCCATGGTTTGAAAATATTCAAAAATATGTAAACTCTAAAAAGAAAACTTTAATTTTGCCATTTTATATAAGGGACACCAATTTATTATCCATTGTATTTAATAGGACTTGAGAATCCATGTATTTTGGAATCTACAGGGGGTCCTGGAACCAAACCGCATCAGATACCAAGGGCACATTGTATTTTTAGCTGCATTGTACTTGGTTTAAGTTTTAAGCCACCTTGAATCCCAAATCTGGGGAAAGAGTAACGTATAAATGATGGTGGTGATGGTGACGATAGTCTTATTCTACACTGTTATTTGTTCTATACAGTGGTACCTCGGGATACGAAATACCCAGGTTACGAAATTTTCGGGATACGAAAAAATCCCATAGGGAATTATTGTTTCGGGTTACGAATGTTTTTTCGGGTTACGAAAAAACTTTTGGTGCTTTTTTCGGCTTTTTCGCACGGAATCGCGGCTTTTCCCCATTAGCGCCTATGGCAATTCGGCTTACGAAGGCTTTTCGGGTTACGAACGGTGCCGCGGAACGAATTAATTTCGTAACCCGAGGCACCACTGTATAGTTCCCACAGCTCAATTTTTTGTTTAAAAATAATCCTCCACCTCTATTCTGACTTCATCCCTAAAATATCCTAATGTATGGGGGCTTATCTGTGTGTGTTGTGTACCTTCAAGTTGTTTCCAACCTATGGCAACACTAAGGCGAGCCTATCATAGGATTTTCTTGACAAGTTTAATCAGAGAGGGTTTTCCATTGCCATCCTTTGAAGCTGAGCGAGTGTGACTTGGCCATGGTAACCCAGTGGGTTTTATTGGCTGAGCAGAGATTTGAACCCTGATCTTAACAGAACTAAAAAAAAAGCAACAAATGTTGAATGGAAATTTTTCTTTCTTTGTCTTTTTTGTTCAATTTATAATTTTAGCCTTACCATTTTCAGCCTTATCTGTGCAAAGAATATTTGTTGTTATTCATTTCCTGGCTGAGAAAAGGTTTTCCCAAGACCTGAAAATCTCTAACAGGAAGAATAAGCATAGCAGCAAGATTTTTGTACTTTTTTCCTTGTATTCACACATCTTGAAGCATTCTAAGGAATTATTCTGTACAGAATACACATGGATTTTGTTCCAGATCCCCACTTTTGGCATATAAGACATGTTTTCTGCACAGGAAATTGTGTATTTTAGACAGAATAGCCATGGTTTTGCACAGAGAGAATACACATATTTCTGGGCTAAATAATTCCCTAGAATATTTTGGGATATGTGAATCTAGGAACAATACTACACAAAAATATCATTTTCCCCTACAGTGAGAGAAAGCTGTGGAAATTACTCATTTTTGTATGTGAGGACAAAATAAGGTAATATTTGCATCCTTAGAAATAGAAACTCTTCTCTTTTTCTATTGTAATTGCAGCAGTGTTGATGAATTGGTTGAATTGATTGGTCTTTCTGTTATGATTTGCTGAGATCATCTCAAGGGCCTGATTGGAGAAGACTGATCAAGGAGGAACCTGCCCCATGTTTCATTATTGCTGGAAGGCTGTGATATTTCTAAACACTGTTCTCACCAGAATGCAGCAGAACCATGCCTTCTAGTCTCAGTCCTGGCTTTTTCACCAGCCACTGAGAATAGCATTCTGCATTTCCAATACACTGTGCTCATTATATACATACCTACAAGGGAGAATAGGAATCTCCAATGACAGCAGGGTCCCCCCCACACTTGATGTAGCCCCAATAAAATTGCAGAATTGTTCCATACCTTCCAATTGTCCAGTTTGGCAAGGGCAGTCCCAATTAATCTTTTGCCATTCCACGTTTCAGCTGCTTTTAAAATGTCCCAGTTTTTCTCTCTTCCTCTCATTTTCTCCCTTTTTCTTCAGCTTACTCTGATTGCTGCAAATTGAGGGGCCATTCAGACTATGTTTCATACCAAATTGTAATCCTGATTAAAAGTGGGAAGTTCCCATTGGCACCAGTTTTAACACATCAAGATCAGGGTCTTTCACACCAGATCAAGGGCAAATCCCCCTTAGAGTGGATTTTCCAAAAGTGGATTATTTCCTGTTTCTTTTTGGAAAACCCGTTTCTTCCCTGCTGCCGGCAAATGTGATCAGGTCAAGTTCAAGGGAGGGATTTAGGGCAGAGGGGGCAGAGGGCGGAACATGCCTCTCCTCTTGCAGGCAGCTTTTCTCTCTCTCTTTTTTTTTGTAATTTTATTTTTGACAGATTATGTGAATGCTTGTTCTACAGATTGATACATATTGATAGAATGTGTCTGCTTGTGCTACATTTCCCTTTCGTTTGCTTGCTGTCGGCACGGCACCTCACTTTGCAAGTGGCATTTTTTAAAAAATTATTTTTTATGTGTGTATGTGACAGAATATGTGAATGCTTATGTTTCCTTTTTGGCAAACTGATACAATGTATGAATGCTTTTGCTCCATATGTGTATGTAAAGAGAGATGGCATTCTGGGGTGGCAATCGGAGGGAAAGCAAAAAAGAGGATGCAGAGATGGCATTCTGAGGTGAGGTATTATTATTAATTATTATTATTGTGACAGATTATGCGCATGCTTTGGGAAGGAAGGGAAGGGGCTGGCATCGGGGGGAGGCAAGGTCTTCAGAGGTGGCATTGGGCTGGAAGTGAAGTGAAGGGAAGAGGTCCCAAAGAGGAGGAAATACTGGGCTGGAAGCAAAGGGGAAGCTAGAAGCTGGCATTCAGAGGGAAGGCTGTGGAAACCCATGACTTTGAGGGAGTCACACTCTCTCAGCCTCAGGGGAAAGGCAATGGAAAATCTCCTCGGAACCAATCTTGCCAAGAAAACCCCAGGATGGAGTCGTTTTAGGGTTGTCATAATCTGTAATGACCCAAATACACACAATACACACACACCTGGAGGTTTTTAAATTTGACAAGTTGACAGAATATGCACACACTGCCACCAGTTGTTTTTTTTTTTTAAAGGAGGGGGAAAGCACCCATTCGGTTGGCCAATGGCTGTAGGATATGTCATCTTTGACGAAAGCAGAAGTGAATTTGACAACAAAGAAGGCTCCATTTGAAAGCGGTACTGCAAATGTGAACTTCAGAGGGGCAAATAGCATCGATCAAGGTAAAGGGTAGTGTGAACATACAGATTCGGTATGGGGGCAACCAGATCTGCCCAGTTCTATTCAGAGCAAATGGGCTAGTAAGAATGGGGCCTCCGTTCAAAATCCAAAAGTAGTTTGTGTTCTACTAACTCAGCTGGCAGGAGAGGAGAAGAGGAAGTGGAAGCCACTAGGTTCAGACAAAAGCAAACTGATGCAGCTCTTAACAGATTGTGTTTTCTTGCTTATTAATAACTTTTGCCATTTTGACCACATTCAAACAAACAAACAAGCTTCATTTATATACCGCTCCATACCGCCTAAGCAGTGTCTAAGCAGTTTACAACTTTAAGCTAATTTGCCCCCAACAATCTGGGTACTCATTTTAGCGACCTCCTTGGATGGATGCAAGCCTGAGTCAAGCTTGAGCCCTTTTGCTGGTCTTGAACTCACAACCTTGTGGTTTTGAGTGAGTGGCTGCAGTACAGGCATTTAACCATTGAGCCAGATATTGCTTGGCCAGACATATCCCAGTTTTCATCTGTGAAATGTTGGAGGGTATAGTGTCCATTTATACCAGGAGTAGGCCATGGGATAAACAGACCTGCAGCTCATAGGAACCCCCACAAGACTGCCTTTGCACTTCTGGACCCTTCCACACTTTGAGACTAGTGAGCTTTCTCTCCAAGATTTTCAACTGAACTGCATCTTTTTAATCTTCCTCATCTCTCAACTTTCTTTGGACAGATAGTGAGATAAAGACTACTTTTCTACCTAAACTATTAACTAGCTAGATTAGGATATAGCTTTTATGTAAATATGGATTAAAGCCATTAGTAAACTTTTGTCTTGAACTACAAGCTACTTGTGTTGTTTTTGGAGTCAGTCTCAGTTCTTAGGAAAGTATAGTTAGACAAAGGCACATTTCTGCTACTCTGCTAGTTTAAAGCTAAATCCTAACAGGCTTGGCCTTGATGTTTTTGATATTATTATAATATATATATTTGTTTCCTTACCAAAGGCTGAAGCCTTGGGACACTTAAATTACCTTATAATAATCCAGGTTGACATCAATTTAACTGTCATGGCTCAATGCTATGGAATTCTGTGAATTGTAGTTTTTGACACATTTAGCCTTCTCTGTCAGAAAGCTCTGGTACAAAAACAAACTACAATTCCCAGAATCCCATAGCATTAAGCCGTGGCAGTTAAATTGGTGGCAACCTGGATTACTTCTGCAGTGCAGATGCAGGGGTTTTTGTCTGAGAGATTGAAAGAATGAATAAGCTCCACCACTTAGGAGCCTCCCAACTCACTCTTTAAATTTGTTGTAAATTCCACATACACACACATTTAACATCAGAAAATACAAACTATCCCGACATGTTATAATTTAGTTTTGTCATAGTTATTTGTAACAAGTTATTTATAACTAGGTATCTTCTGGGCCAGATGGATAACCTCCAATCAAAGGTTTTGATGCATTTGATGGCCTTCTCATCTCAACCCACAACTTCCTCTCTTGATGCCACATCTACCACATTTTACATTTCAGACCCACCAATTTGTGTGTGGAGAAGTTACTGATTAGTAAAGGGCTCACCCTATTTTTGAGTCTCTGTGGCAAATATTGCCTCTCTCATTGAAGAGCTATACATCTACGGATCTTGATTTTGGCTTTGATAGCTGTTTAAAGGCCAAAATACCACTGTTAGTCCCAACTAGAATTTGTTGTTCTTGTTATGGGCCTCCAAGTCCACCCTGACCTATGACAGCCCTAATGTTTCCTTGGCAATATTTGTTCAGAGGAGATTTGTCACTGACTTCTTCTAAGGCTGAGAATGTGACTTGCCCAAGGCCACCCACTGAGGTTTTGTGGCTATGCAAGGATTCAAACCCAGGTCTCCCAGAGTCCTAGTTCTGCACTCCAAACACAATACCACACTCAGATCCACAAGACGTATGTAAGTGGTGCCTTTCCACGCAAATTACCAAGTGGATCTCATCAGTTTTTTTTTTTTTTAAACTGTAGTGTGTTACTCATTAGTTTCTCTTGTTTATACAATGGAGCCTTGTAGATACGAATGGAGAAAAAAAATTCCCATGAATGAAAACTTTTACTACCCCATCTGTGATGGTGCTGAGAAAGAACAGGAGAGAGATGGGGAGAAATTAGAGAAACTATTCTAATCTACAGAAGTTTCATAACTGGTGGCTATTTATATGCCTATTACTATGTTGTTATTTCAATGGCTCTGTAGATTTTTTTTTTGGAAGATTTTACTTTTGAACATGACTTTGTGCATATGGAAAATAAAAATATAATCCTAGAGTTCTGCATTTGTAACCGATTCATATACATGATCTCTAAATGTTTAGGAGCTACATAGGGAATGTGAAATGCCCCAATCCTCACTTACCAGATAGCAGCTGCTGTGATTGATGAGGGTTTGTTTCTCTGCCAATTGGGAAGCAGTTGATTGATGTTCCCACCCTGATTTATGCATGCAATCTCCAGATGCAGGGGGATTGTGACAGGGTTCTTGCTTCTGCCTGTCACAATATAGACAGCAGGTGGGAACATCAGTCAGTTGCTTTCCAATCAATGGGGGAAGAGACTCCTGTTGCTTGCAGGGGTTGCTGCTAAATAAGTAGGGATTGGGATGGGGTCAGGCTGGGAGTCAATACGTAGCTTCAGAACTAAGGTGAGTATGTGTTTGTAACTGCCTTGGTGAATTCTGGCCACAGTTTTTAAAACAGATAATGATAAAAGACTATGTATATTATTGATCACATTTATGGAAAAGTGATAATTTTATCAGTCAGTGGTTTTTAACACTGCAGAATGCAGTAGCTATAATAATAGAGTGACCAGATATTCTATCCAAAGGAAGACCAGGCATCACCAAATGTAGGAAATTCAAGAAAATGTTGGACATTACCAAATAAAGGCTAAAAACCCAAATATAGATATAAATCCATGCTTCTTAGCCATGCTCAAAATGGAGGACATTTTGGAATTCCTCCTGGGCAGAAGGTTGAAATGCAGGACATGTCTGGAAAAAAAAGAGGATGTCTGGTCATCTTGTATAATAACTTTCTCATTTGCTATTTGGAAGACAGAAATTAGAGAGCAAAAGATCCATTTTCCAGCTCAAAGGAGACACCTATTGGCAGCTTTTTGAAAAAACAGAGAGGCCTTTATATACAGTATTACTATTTGTATCCTGCAGACATTAAGAACCATTCATAAGCACAAATGTCATTTTATTGTATGTCATTTTATAGTATATTTCAAGTTATCAGGAAGTTTCAAATACATTACATACAGTTGACCCTCCTTTATCCACCTATTCAAGCATCTATGGCTTGAAAATCTTATACATATATTCCAAAAAGCAAACATTGATTTCCCCATATTATATAAGGGACACCATTTTACTACTCCACTGTATTTAACTGGATTTTAAAATCCCCCTGTTCCAGCTACAATGTGGTAGTCTCCAATACAGAAGGCATATCCAGGGGTAACTGTGCTGGCCGTAAAGAACAATAACTTCCAAAATCCACAAACCAGCAATGCCTTTTTGAGCCAACCAAAATGCACAAAATATACAAAACACATGATGCAAGCTTTCGAAGCACCACTGTCTTCTTCCTCTAGAAAAGAAAAAAAAAATGGGGCGGGGGGGGGGGGGGGGAATCTTGGTTCTCAAAGGCACTATCCACAAATCAGTTATCCATGAATCCCTTAGAGATAAGCCTCTCAACCAAAAAAGAAGAAATGCACTACCAAAATGGAAGTATAGACAGGAAGTATATTGTATATGCTAATATATATATAGATAGATAGATAGAGAGAGAGGGAGGGAGGGAGGGAGGGAGGGAATATATTTATATATACGCAAATGTATAACCATTTCATTCTTTACTTTCTGCTAGTTCCATCTATGTCTAGCCCAACTTCAAAAATCCCAAAACGATACTTATTTTTTTTCTTAAAGAGAATGCATAGTATAGTGGATTACTTGTGCAAACCAATTATTCTTCATAATCATGTTTGACCCCAAGTGAAAATCTATTTATTTTTCCCAGGCTTTTTAAATTCATGATGCTAAAGCTGTGGCTTTTAACCCACTCTCTTTATGTGCTATGTGTTTTTAAAACTGATACTGTATAATTAGTTTGGTTGCCAATGCAATTTTTCATGTGGCTATTGGTTGGTGATCAGTTTCTCTATTTTATTATTGCATCTTATGAACTTCCAAAAGAAGATTTTTACTGGGACAATCCATATACATATTGTAAACAAACAAAGCAAATTGTGGGGGGAAGACAACCACTTCCTACATCTGTCAGACTTATGCCTACAGAGCATAAATTTAATGAATTTATTTATTTCTATTACTTATGGAAGAAAAAAAATTCAAATGAGAGGCATTTGTAATACAGATGAGTTCTCAGACCATATACTGCAGTTTTGATGCAGATACTGAAGCAAACTCTTTTGTGCATCATGCTTAAATACCCTAAAATTGTTAATTGAAATCTCTTGGCTTCACGCTATACACCCCTTTCCCACCTGCTCCCTTCAAGAAAAACAATTACTAGCTTTCTTCATCAAGGCAGATGAGTCATGGTCTTCCATCTACAAAAATAGATCTTCAGGACAGATGTGTTGCCCAGGAATTTGGAATCATCTCCAGGACAAATACTGAGATGGGAGAAAAAGCTAGAAAGTGTATTTGTGAGACCAAGATCGACATATGTGGAGCTGAGGAGAAAGATGGAAACGAATGTGGAGGTGGAGGTATGTTCACAGCCTGTTTTCTCCTTCTTCCCACACCTCACAAGCCGTGAAGATTTCAATCAAAATTATAAACCACCTTCTTGCAGCCTATATATATATATATATATATATATATATATATATATATATATGAGACAGCTAAAGTTAATGAATACAAATGTTATAGCAACAAAAGAAGACTCAGCTAAGATAAACTTTTTAAAAAAAATTCCCTTGCTTTAAAGTACCCTTCTCCAGTGTAGCGTCCTGTAGACTACAACTCTCAACACAATCTGGAAGACACTAGACTGAGGAAGAGTGCTTTAGGTCTGTAGGACTGCAGGTAAATGCTGTGGAGCATGTGTAAAGTGAGAGAACTGCCAAAATGAACCAAATAGCCATTGTACATGTTCACACTCCAGCCAAAGATAGTCAGTGACCAAAATGAACTAGGCAAGAGCAGAGACTGGAAAAGTTACTCTTTGTACTACAGCTTCCCAAATTCCCCAGCCAGCATGACCACTGACTATACTGGCCAGAGAATTCTGGGAACTGTAGTCTTCTTCTCCAAAGAATAAAAATACCCTAAAGGCACCCAGTCCCATCTGCTCTTGGAAGCTAAGCAGGGTGAGTCCTGTTTACTACTTGGATTGATGACTGCCAGTGAATGCCAGGTGCTGTAAGCCATATTTCAGTGGTGGGAGCTAGCAAAACCACCTCTGCGTTTTCCTTGCCTAAGAAAATCCCATTAAATTGATGGGGTCACCATAAATGAATAGGTGGCTTGAAGGCACATGCTTTATACAGAGAAGGAGCATGTATAGTTTCTAGTTGGACATAAACTCTGAAGATCAGTTGCTTAATTGTACAGATCCTCTTAAACCAGTGGTTCTCAACCTGTGGGTTGCGACCACTTTGGAGGTCGAACAACCCTTTCACAAGGGTCACCTAAGACCATCAGAAAACACATATTTCCAGTGGTCTTAGGAACCGAGACACCACAATTTTATGGTTGGGGGTCACCACAACATGAGGAACTGTATTAAAGAGTTGCAGCACTAGGAAGGTTGAGAACCACTGTCTTAAACCCTGCTTATATAGCCTGTGCGCAGATAAATATTGACTCTGACTCATTTGCCAGGACATGGTTCTGTCTTCTCCTGTCTTAAAAGTAATAGAATTACATCACTTCATATAGAATATATGAATAGAATATAGATAGATAGATAGATAGATAGATAGATAGATAGATAGATAGATAGATAGATAGAATATAGAATGCACACAGTCAGTTTCTTTGCTTCTAGACAGAAAATCAGTTTCTTGGGCTAAAGCCTACACTTCTAGTATGCCCCAATCCCATAATGTTATAACTGTATGCTTAAATTGGTGTTTACATGGCTGTAAGAATAACTTATGATGCGATGCAATGGGAATAATGCTCATTGCGTGGTGCTTTGTAGACTCGTGGTGCAGTGTGTTTGTTGTAACTTCAAATATATAAAGGCAAAAAATATATATATTTACTTTATGTAAATACATTGCATGTATATATAAATTCCTTCAAGTTGAATTCCATAGGGTTTTCTTAGGCAAGGAGTACTAAGAGATGGTTTTGCTAGTTCCTTCGTCTGAAATATAGCCTACAGCACTTGTCATTGGTGATCCCCCATCCTAGTATTAACCTGCCTGATCCTGCTTAGCTTCCAAGATCAGACTGGAGCTGGTGCTTTGTGTAAATGCATTACTGTTGAACTATTTTATATTTTTAAGAAATAGTGTTAAGAACTCACTAGACTTTTCCATTCAAAAAGATAAAATCTTGAGTTTAAAAAGAAGCTAAATGATAAGCAACAAACTATTTAAAAGCTTTTTAATTCCTCCCACCCCTTTAGTAATTCATATGTCTGGTTTATGTTCAGATGCACCCTTGGACAGAAAAGGGGAGAAAGTGACACATCACTACTTAAGTGTTGGCAGATTTCTTGACAAGAGGTTCATTCTGAGCTCAAATGAAGCAGATGGATGCATCATTGTTTTGTTACCAAGAACTGCCACTGTTTCTGAAAAGTATAAAGAACCCTAGTGTTATATAATTTAGAGACATGTTCTGAAACATTCTCCAGTTATTTCAAATATTTCAAATATGCTAAAATGGCCAAAATTCCAAACATTAAAATGAAAATGAAAATGTTTTTCCAGGACCTATGATCACTATTAAATCTCACTAAAAGTAGAATTAACTTTGGAATGTGTTGTTCTCTTCACCAGGAAAAAAAATTCTGAAATTGTTGGAAGCCATGTCAAATCCTTTGCACAGACAGAACTCTAGTGTTTCCCCCCCACTATGATAATACTGAATACAGTTGACCCTCCTTATCCATACATTCTTTATCCATTTTGTATCATCTTCCAATCTCATCCTATTCCACAATGGCAGGCCTGCTAGATGATTCCAATGAATAAGGCTTTAAGAACATGAAAACTATGGTGAGGTTCAATGGTAGCCAAAACATACATGCATGAGAATAATACTAATTTACTGGTGCTTTGTAGCCTCATGATGCTAATTTACTAGTCTTTTGTAGCCTCATGATACAGCATGGTTGTAAGTTACATGCAAATACAAAAATTACACAGACATTACTATTAAGTGAGCTATATCTATTTTAAATAAATAGCACAAGGAGAAGCCACTGGAATTCAGATGAGCAGGTAAGATTTACCATAAACGCTACAGGTCTTCCAAATCGCCATGGTGTTGCTTCTGTTCCACCCGCTGTCTTCTGCATGCTGGCCTTCATAGCCCTGTTTCCCTGCTCCATGCCCTTCCCATCATGCCATTCAGTCTGTATTTATTTTTATTTTTAGCACAATTGCATAATCATTGCAATCCATTAAATATAAAAAGAAAAAGAAAAGAAAAACAGTCTGCTTGAGAATAGCAAGGTATAGTGGGAAATCACTCCCATTCACAACACATAACTGTCTGCATATTAGAACTGCTTTGGGGTGAACTTATCACACGTGCATCATGAGTGAAAAAGCACAATTGGGAGGCATTGATAGGTTTTTCCTGTCAGCAAGAAGATGCATACCAACAACATGGACAACAGACCAGTAACTAGACAGACACATGTGTGATAAGATGCTTTAATTCCGCTTTCAAACCCTGTGTGATAAAATCCTTCATTGTCTTACTGAATATGGGGCTGTTACGGATCCACAACTCAAGGTTATAAATCCATAACTGCAATACAGAATGATTGCCACTATCATTCTTGAATTTCTTTCATGGTTAGGTCTCAGTATGTCACCTACTATTTCAATATCTGTCAATTACCTGAGGAGAAGTAAATATTAAATAAGAGTGATTCTATACACAGTTACCTTGGGGAAATTCCCATTGAACTTCCATTGAAGCTTTCCCAGGCAGAGATATATGTTTATTGGATCTGCAAATCTACGAAAAGACTGAGTGAGCATTCTTGTCCTCACTTAACATGAAGACACTCTGGCACCATCAAAAGTTTTGTTCGCAACTGTTGTGAAGGGGGAAATGAAAAGGGGAAATGTTGTGAATGGGAAACACTGTACAGTACAGTATCACTCAATTTAACTCTTCTGCAGGAAAATGCATGTTCAACTGAGTAATACCAGGGCCATTCAGGTTGTTTGTGAGACCTAAGGCATATGTTGGGGGTCCAGCCATTGCCTTCTATAGAGACCCATGCATGAACAGGACAATGGTTAGCAGTGAGAACTGGCTGGGTAAGGAATCCAATGGTACATACTAGTATTTAGGAAGATGACAGAAGGCCTTATTTTATGAAGCCTCACACACATTGATAGTGAACAACCTCTTTTGAGCAGCCATACACTTCTGCGTGAACAATTACACAGCTGAACTTCAGGTATCTATGTGGAATTGCATTGAACAAATATGTAACTTAATGGAAAGTGTTTGTTACATTAGTGTTTGGGCCTTTATTTGGGGATGAGGGGTGCAAAAGTAATATAAGCATTAAACATTTCCCCCCATTTTTGTGAAAGCAGGCAATGGTTTTGCAAGATTTTTACCTTATGTAATTTATAAAATCTCTGGGTATATCTAGTTGACTTACTTGAAAGGGATAAAAGTGGTCAACCGAGCCCTCAGAAGCATTCATGGGGCATGACAGATCAATTGGGATCATTTTGGCCATCCTGAAGACCTGATCATGGACATGGAAGATTTTTTGAAATAATAGAAATGACTACAAAAGGTCCAGGCCCCTTAAAGGATTCAAAATAGTCAATGGTGGTTTGGCCCATTTATAGACTCCTTGAGTTCCATGCCCCAAACTGAGATGGGTATAAAATTCTGAACACCTCCCATGGCATATGTGGGATAGCTGTGGCCTTTTGAGATCCTGGGGAGGAGGTGAAGCCCCTGACATCTGAAGGTTGCTCAACCCTGCTTTAGGTACAATGTAAAGGTCATCATCTACTGGTTGACTTTGAGCAGCACAGTGTTTTGGGCCATCTGTTCATGGGGTTTATCACACTGGGGCTAATTTTGGCATTAAAGAAAGATTAAAGCGCATCTACAGCATCCCACAAATAAAGTGAAAATGGCAAGTAATTGCATGAATGATTATCACATGCAATTGCTTCTTTGTGACCACTTTGTTACTGCTTCTTTGTGACAGCTTTAATGGTGTGTCCCCTGTTATTTCTCTTATATTGCATTTCTTTCTGAATCCATTCATATACTTATTGCAGAAATCAAGTCTAGATTAGAGTGGAGCTTTTGTCAAAATGCCTTAATATGGTTTTGGCTATGGGCTTACCAGATAGCAGTGTTGCTAAACTGAGCATTCCAGGGGGTTGTGGGAAAATCAATATGGCAGACAGCTTTGCTAAGGGCCAAATGAGAGAAAGGGGTTGGTCCCCAGCAGCTGCTGAAGGGAACCAAGGGCTGCTACCTGTCCAAGTATAATTGACACAAATTGTAGAACTAATCCACATGAGCAGATTGTAGTTGTTCCCAGAAATTTTGAGGCAAGAGTAGGAAATAAAATGGCTGGTTGAGGTGAATGTAAAGATATACAGGTTTTAGATCAAAAGGTGTAACATTGGCAAAATCATATTGCACACTTCAAACTTCCCTCTTTAGCAACCAAACTGATTTTTCCCTTATGGAAATTTATTTTATGGGTTTATCTCCCCACCACCACCATTTTCTAGAAGATTTTATTTTCCAGCAAGCTGAGCAGTGCCAAAAGAAATCAGGAAACTTACAAACCCTGATTTTTGCATTCTAATGGCTGTAAAGTAGCTCCACTGACTTCACATGTCTTAAAACAAACATAAGCACAGTGTATGTGTGTACGTGTGCATGCCTTTGAGACACCTGTTGACTTATGGCAGCCCCATGACTTTCATAAAGAAGGAATACTCAGAGGTTGTTTTGCCAGTTCCTCTGAAATACAGCCTACAGCATGTGGCATTTGCTGACAGTCACCCATCCAAGAGCTGACCCTGCTTAGCTTCCAAGATCAGATGAGATCTGGTGCCTTTAGGGTATTTAGGAAAATCATAACATATACAAGTACAATTTCAATGATAACTGTGATATGTGATATTTTAAATGCACACCTCAGGCTTTCTGAAATCCAGACACAGTGTCCAAATAACCATACCTGCATGATGTATTTTATGCTGAATATAGTTATTTTAATGGTGATCTTTGGGGATATAGTTTACACATTAAAGATATACACTGAGAGAAAGCACGAATGCATAAATAAACAGATCTTCCATAATCTTATATGATTTCATTTAATATAAATTTCAATATTAAAGAAGGTTTAGTCTTAAAACTTATACAGCTCTGAAAGTTTGGGGTAACAAGGCAAGAAATAAAATTTCACAAAAGATGAAAGTTCATGTTCAGCATAAATGCATGCCAACTAAAAGCACCTGTGCAAAACATATGGACTCCCCTCATACCTTCCAAGTAAAATCTGTGCTGTGTATTCAGTGCAATATTTACTTTAATAACAAATAAATAAATACACAAGTAAACATTTTCATGGTTCAAAATATTCTTTTAACTTTAGGGCACAACCAGAACAATTAGAAACAGGATGTGCATAATTTAATACAAATATACAGAAAAGCAAACTATCGCCTTAAATATTTGTTGTGAATTCTTTCAGCAGAAAGTCCTTTCTGTGCAGAACTGGATGTCTTTTGCAACAGACAGACTGATAAATCTGAATCTGTGCTTTATTTAGTCCAGCGTTGCTCAGCTGAAGGACTAGTACCATGTTTGCTGGTATTACTTCATTAGCTACTGCTGACTTCTTTGTTTCCTGGAAAGTTCCCAAGGATTGGCAGCCAACCGCTTTGAATATAAGTGTTTTAGATTAACGATGGGACTTACACAATTTCATATATATATATATATATATATATATATATATATGAGGAAGTTTATATTTATATCCCACTATTCCCTCAATGAGTTCAAGGCTCTTCTTCCCATTTTATCCTCTTCTGCACTTTATCTTCACAACTATCTTGTGAAGTGGGCCAGGCTGAGACAGAGTGACTGGTCCAATTGTTATCCAGTGCATTTCCTAGTGGGGACTAATTCTGGATCTCCTAAGTCCCTGCCATATAATTCCCTACGAAGAAGCTTGTGTCTGTGTTTGTAATCATGAACTCTACTTAAACACAGGTTTCCCACCTCAATGAGAACCAGGGTTACAAGAGAATGAAACAGATCAACTGCCGGGATGTATGGTAAACCATTCTTTGGAAAATCAAAAATGACTTACAATGACTTTAAAAGAAGACAGAGATAAGCACATGGATGATAGTTGTAATAGCTATAGGTTGCCTCCAGCTTCAGAAATAGCATGTTCCTGTATTCCTGTCATCGGCAAAGAATAGTGACAAGTATTATTATCCACATGAGTTCCTTGAGAGCTTTCCGGATGTAAGTGGCTGACCACCGTGAGAAACTGAATGTTGGGCTAAACAGGTCTTTGGCCTGACCAAGCATGGCTTTTCTTATAATGCTCCTCTGCATCCTCATTCCTCTAAGGCTGTAAGGTGGTTCCATCCATCTATATGTATATCTGGGCCCTAGTTCTGAGTTGGGGTTCTGTAAAGATTCTAAGGTCCAGCCGTTTCTGTAAAGGGAATAAGAGTCTCCAAAGATATCTCAGTCTCACATTCAAAGGGGAGCAAAACTGGCCGGTCAAGATTTCTAGAATCACTGCTGTGAGTGACTAGACAAGATGGTGGCCTCTCTTCCTCTAACAGGGGTCTTCCGCAGCTCTCTTCCTCTCCTTGGAAATCCACTGTATGGGGTGGTGACTGACTCCAAGCACCAATGGCAGGTAGTTGCAATGGAGCTGGGATGCCTCCACCCTTGTGACAAGAAGAGTTGTGGTGATAGGACACCAGCTCATTGCTCAAGTTGACTCTCTCAACGATTGAGCTGTTGGCAACCCGACAAGGGAGGCTGTGGCCCCGGCACCCCAGGAGGCTGGCAAAGGCCCGTCTGAAGTCTGCATTGAAAGCATAGATCACAGGGTTGACCGATGAGTTAGCCCAGCCAAACCACATGAAAACATTGAAGACGGTTTGGCTGACACAAGAGTCCTGGGCCGGGCCCCCACTGCTATCTGGCCTCAACTCACAAAAGGGCAAGAGGCAGTTGAGGAGAAAGAAGGGCAGCCAGCAGCAAACAAAGACCCCAACGATGATGGACAAGGTCTGGAGAACCTTGGTCTCCTTGCAGAGCGAGCTCCTCAGAGAAGAGGTTGGCTCTTTCCCTTGGGCCGAGCTGAGCCCTCCTGCCCTTTCCAGAGAGGAGATGCGGCGGATCTGAGCCTGAGCAATACGGTAGATCTGGGTGTAGGTCCCAATCATGATGGACACGGGGATGTAGAAGCTGATCAAGGAGGAGGTGACAGCATATGTCCGGTTGAGCCTTGCATCGCAGTGTTGTGATGGTGGCGTCAGTGGAGGATCAAGGCTCCTATCTTCCTCAGCTTTGTGCCAGTGGAGCTGGACAGGGATAAAGGAAATGAGGATTGAGAGGGCCCAGGCCAGGGCAATCATGGCAGATGCCAGTCCTTGGGTCATCCGCCGCTCATAGCGGAAGGGGCTGGCGATGGCCCAGTAGCGATCCAAGCTGATGATGCAGAGATGGAAGATGGAGGCCGTGCAGCACATGATGTCAAAAGCCACCCAGGTGTCGCAAAAGCGGCTCCCGAAGAGCCAGACACCCCCGGCCACCTCAGTGACTGCCTTCCAGGGCATGACCAGGAGGGCCACGCAGAGGTCGGAGACAGCCAGCGACAGCACAAACCAGTTGGTGACCTTGGCCCGGAGGTGGCGGAAGCGGACAACGGCCAGGCAGACAAGACTGTTGCCGGCCAAGGTGCTCAGCACCAGAAGCGACAACAAGACTCCGGAAAGCACCTTCAGGCTTCTGCTGGTGCTGGTGCTGCTGGTGTTACTGCCACTGAGCCTCTCCTCCAGCAGTGGCTGCTGCTCATCAAAAGGGCTCTGGGTGTCATTAGAGGGGTCCTCCATCAGAGGGCGCTCGCTTGGGTACCACTTTCTCCAAGGCGGTCCTCCTCCCAGTCAGGTTCTGGCAAGCAGATCCAGGGCTCTCTTCTGCAAGGCTTGCATGCATCCCCGATCCGGAGGAAGAGCAGTCCCAAAGCGCATCAAGAGACTCCTGGACCCCACTGCCCAGCCAGGGCTCTTTCTTCTCACCAGCCTCCAGAGATGCTGCTTTGGAAGCAGCACAGCTCCTTCTGCTTCTTCTGCTTCTTCTTGCACGTTATGCTCAGCAGGAGGAGGAGGAGGAGGAGGCGAGAGGGAAGCGCGTGGGGAAAAGCCAATCTGTGTCTGTGTCTCTCTGTGTGTCTCTGTGTGTAGTCTTTTGTGTGTGTGTGCATTGCCCTCCTTTGGTCTCCTCCTCTGGAAATTCTCCCTTTCCTTGCTCTCTTTCCTTGCATGATCAGGGACCAGATGTCCTCCTTTTCCAGGACTTGTCCTCCATTTCTATCTTCTGTCTAGGAGGAATCCCCAAAGGTCTTCCATTTGGAGCATGATCACCCTAGTGTAGACTATTTTGGAGCCCAGGGTTCAGTCATGTAAACCCACTTTGGGGAAGTCACACTCTCTCAGCCTCAGAGGATGGCAATGGCAAACCCTCCCCCTTGCTTATATAGGGTTGCCATCAGTTGGAAACCTCTGGAATTCTCCCTTTGCTCTCTCACATTCATTCAGGGAGATGGGCTGGGGGACCAAGCAGCCTCCTTTTCCAGGACTTGTCCTCCATTTCTATCTTCTGTCCTGGAGGAATCCCCAAAGGTCCTCCATCTGGAGCATGGACAGCCTGGTGTAGTGGCTTGAGAGCTGTGATAATCATTCATGCAATTACTTGCCATTTTCACTTTATTTGTGGGATGCTGTAGATGCGCTTTAATCTTTCTTTAATGTCAAAATTAGCCCCAGTGTGATAAACCCCATGAGCAGCCATGTAAACTCATCCTCTCTCAGCCTCAGAGGATGGCAATGGCAAACTCCCTCTCTGAAGAAACTTGCTATGATAGGGTCACCATCAGTTGGAAACAAGTTGATGGCACACAACAAGAAGCATGGATTTAGGTTTCTATATCAGTGTCTTTAGCCTTTCATTTGGTTCCAGCATTCACTGGAGAAATCATCCAGTTTAAGACCGTATTAACTGCCCTGGCTCCATGCTAGGGAATCTTGGGAATTGTTGTTTATTGGGACACCAGAGCTCTCTGACAGAGGCGGCTAAATGTCTTACAAAACTACAGTTCCCAGAATTCTCTAGCATTGGGCCATGGCAGTTAAAGCGGTCTCAGATTGGATGATTTCTGCAGTGTGTTTTGGACCTTAGTCATGTCCTGCATTTTTCTTGATGCCAGAGAGCTCTACTACAAACTGTAGGATTCCATGGGATGCCAAAACAATTAAAGTGGAATCGTAGTGCTATAACCATATAGTGTGAAAAGGCCCTAGATGCTGGACTCTGTTCCCTGTAGAAGATTGACATGCAGGAAAGCTCCTATCCAACCCACAGCAGCTATGGGAGGAGAGACAATAAAACCATGCATATAGATTCACAACTCCTGTGGTAGCAGATCCACCCACTAGTCTGGTTTGGGATTAATAATAAAGTTAAGCAAGCCCTCCTTATGTGTGTCAAACTGCATTATTTCTACAGTTCTCTCCTGCACTGCAAACCCTACTATATGTAGATGACCTCTACAGTCCTTTCAACTTCCAAGGAACAGATGACCCATCCAACTTGTTTTCTGTAAATATAAATGAATAACACATGTGTGTGTGTTGTGTCCCTTCAAGTCATTTCTAATTTATGGTGACTCTAAGGCCATAATGGGTTTTTCTTGGCAAGATTTGTTCAGAGGAGGTTTGCTTTTGCTTTCCTTTGAAGCTGAGAGAATGTGACTTGCCCAAGGTCACCCAGTGGGTTGCATGTTCAAGCAGGGATTTGAACCCTGGTCTCCAGTCATAATCCATTGCTCAAACCACTATACAATGCTAATGTCACATAGGTCTTAATTTTTTTACCATCTATAACATCTCAAGTGTCCCTTTAAATAAAATTTTGGCTAGAACTTGGTTGGTGATACAATAAATGCTACATGATACAGCATCTTCCAGCAACCCTCCCCCCACCCGTTTTGGTGACTAAAACAGATACTGCCACAACTTGAAACAAAAATGTGAGAGCTGTGAAACTGATACATGGTCTTGTGAAAACAGTTAGCTTTAAAATAAAGAGCCAGCTGGATTTCATTTCAGTGTGAGCATTTTTAAAGACATGCTGAATTTAAAAAAAATGTTTTGTGCTCTGGTGGCTGCATATCTAAGTAATGGCTCTAAAATGTAATTTTTGCTGTTATTGTTAGCTGCCTTCTCATCAACCTCAACTCATGGTGACCCTATGAATGAGACATCTCCAAGGCCCCCTATTCTCCACCTCTCTGCTGACTCTGAGATCCTGTAGGCTCAGGCCTGTGGTCTCCCTGATTCAGTCTATCCATCCGGCATATGGTCTTCCTCTCTTTCTCATGCTCTCCACCTTCCCCAGCATCATTGTCTTTTCTAATATGTCATGCCTTCTCATGATGTGGCCAAAGTATGGCCCTGGACAGACGGGCCTATAGTGTGCCCTCATCACATGCTGGCAGGTACAGTAGTGGGAGATCCATTATCCTCCCATTCATTCAGGGTTGTTCTGCCCATCTCTTCTATACAGTACAGCGATTGGAAAGAGTTACCTTAGGGAACTACAGCCGCTAGAATCCCTCAGACAGCACGGCTAATGGCTCTGTTGTTGTTACCTGTCATCAAATTGACTTTGAGTTATCAGTCAATCATTTCCAATAATTTATTCTTGTCATAGGTAGAAGAAGATGATGATCAGTGACACTCTATCACAATTCAACACTGTTAACTGGCATCAAGTTAACTTTGACTTATGGCACCCCCATAAATGAAAGACCTTCAAGTCACCCTGTCATCACCAGCCCTGCTCAGGTTTTGCAGAGTCAAGGCCATGGCTTCCCTGTTTGAATCTATCCATCTGGAATGCAGTCTTTTTTCCTACTGCGTTCTACCTTACCTAAGCTTTACTGTCTTTTCTAGTGAGTCATGTCTTCTCATGATCTGTCCAAAGTACTACAGTCTCAGTTTATTCATCTTGACTTCTAGGGAAAGTTCATAATAATAATAATAATAATTTATTTATAGACCGCTATTCCCAATGATCATAGCGGTGTGTACAGTAAAAATTGAATACAATACAAAAAATTGCAAGGCCTCTCTCCCCCTCAAGATGGTGGTCGGGGGAGGGCTCTTAGTCTTTCCAAGCCAGCCGTGTCTCTTCCCCCTCAAGATGGTGGTCGGGGGGAGGGCTCTTAGTCTTTCCAGGCCAGGCCTCGTCTCTCCCCCTCAAGATGGTGGTCGGGGGGGAGGGCTCTTAGTCTTTCCAGGCCAGGCCTCGTCTCTCCCCCTCAAGATGGTGGTCGGGGGGAGGGCTCTTAGTCTTTCCAGCCCAGGCCTCGTCTCTCCCCCTCAAGATGGTGGTCGGGGGGAGGGCTCTTAGTCTTGCCAGGCCAGGCCTCGTCTCTCCCCCTCAAGATGGTGGTCGGGGGGAGGGCTCTTAGTCTTTCCAGGCCAGGCCTCGTCTCTCCCCCTCAAGATGGTGGTCGGGGTGAGGGCTCATAGTCGTCTTTCCAGGCCAGGCCTCGTTCAGACATGATTTGCTCTAGGGCACATTTACTTGTCTTTTCAGCAGTCCACAGTATCTATAGAACTCTTCTCCAGCACATTTCAAATGGTTCGATTTCCTTCCTATCAGCTTTCCTCACTGACCAGCTTTCACTATCATATACAGAAACTGAAATTTAATAGCATGGACAATCCTAACTTTAGTAATGATATATCTTTATACTTCAGGATCTTGTCTTGTTCCATCATATCAACTCTTCCAAGTTCTAGTCTTCTGATTTCTTGACTGCGGTTTTCATTCTGATTAAAGACTAAGCCAAGATGTGGAAAATCTTTATTTCAGTGCCCTCATTATCACTTTATTTCAGTGCTTTCATCAGCCACCCCCACATAATATTCAATTGAAAACCTGGTTTTGCATTTACTTCCTTGTCTTTCTTTAGTAATCATTCCAAGACTTTGCTATTTTCCGCTGGTGGTATGGTATCATCTGCATATCTTAAGTTATTGATGTTCCTTCTTCCAGTTTTCAAGCCTCATTTCTCAAAATCATGCTTTAGGTAGATGTTAAACATTTATGTTAAACAGATAAGGTGATAAAATGCAGCCTTGCCTGACCACTTTGTCAATTAAAACATTCTGTTTGTCCATCTTTTGTCCTTATGGTGGTTTCTTGACAGGTTATACTTCTGGACAATCAAATGTTGTGGTACAGTCATTTCTTTAAGAGTGATCCATAGTTTTGTATGATCAAAGGCTTTGCTATAATCTATAAAAAAAACAGGTTGGTTTACTTCTTAAATTCTTTGGTGCTCCATTATCCAACATATTGTTTGCAATATGATCCCTGGTGCCCTTTCCTTTCCTGAATCCAGTTTGGACATCTAGCATTTCCTGCTCCATATATGGTAAATGCCAGATGTCCAAGCTATGAAGGTCTTGAAGAGTCAGAGAGGCATGGTTTCCTTGACTGAGTCTTTCCATCTGGAATGTTCTCTTCCTCTTCTCCTGCTGTCCTCCATCTTTCCAGACATTATAGTCTTTTCTAGCTGAGTAGATGGTGTTAAATTCTGTGCCTGAGTTTATATAATCAACTCAGTCTCCCACTCAAAATCTTTTTTTATTTAATACACTTCTGAGATGTTATTGAAATATTCTGTTCTGAGGATTTTTAAGAAATAGTGATGAAAAGTTTTTGTAAAATTACCAAGAATAAATGGGTTCTTAAAATAGTGCTTAATGTTAGGGCAGACGTATTGTATTATCGCAACATATAAGTAAGACATAATAAATACACAGGGAAGAAGGCCTTGCTGACTGTGCTGATATTGTAACATGCTGTGCAGCAGAGCCTTGGGAAAAATTAGTCACATGGAATTTACTTCCCAGAGCTATTTTATGTTCTTTTATTTGCACTGGCCCAATTAAGCTTGTCTTCCAGCATTAGATTTAAGATCTATAGTTTTAGCACCTGCAGATGCAGAGGAAATGTTTTGGGAAAGTCCTGAGCATTGTCCTCTGCAACAAGGCCGTTTGCACATAGCAAAGTGGGGGACCTATTATAAATGTGATAAATTCAATCTGATGGAGCAACAAGATTTCAATAAAACATTGTGCTTAGATTTCCTGGCTCTAAACCAGAGAAATAGAAATTTTTAGAGTAAAATTACTATAATACACCACCGTAATCCCCCTCCTGATCTGAATTATCCATATTTTGGGAAACAGCAAATGGTGTCAGACAAGAGTGTGGAACCTGCCCATAGGAATAATCTGTCCCATGAACAGACACCCACCTGAGTACCCTACTACCTCACTGCAGCCCCTTGCATAAATGGGGGTAGATTCCTTCATATTCCCAGTGACTAGAGATAAGGAGGACTGTCCCATTCGCATTCCCCATTAGCAAGGTGAGCATAGAAGATGGGAATCCCATATTAACTCAGATCATGGATTAGAGTTAGCAAGATGACTGCCTTCTTATGCCCCTCTAGGATGTGTGGTGCAGTTCTAGAGGCCACAACTTTAAAATGTTATTTATTTAAATTACAGCTTCTAGAACCACACTCCAGCTGACACAGCCACCTGTCAGGGGAACTCTGGAGGTTATGGTTGAAAAATAGACAAACACTTTAAAAAGAGATGCATACTCTTTTCACACTAATGCTATTTGCACATTGACTAGTGCCTTTGTTGCCACTTAAGCAGCATGGCTACCTTACATGATCTGGAGAGCTCTCCACACATTTCTTGCTTGTGGCCCATGGCTTCAAATGGTTACATCTATTTGAAGAAGTTCATCTTCCCATATGAACCTCCTCAAGTGCTAGGATCTGCAGGGGAGGCACGTCTCGCTATTGTACTCTCTTCACAAGTATACCTGGTAGGAATACAGGGGAAGGCTTTCTCTGTGGCTGCTCGCACAATTTGAAATTCCCTTCCCAGGTACATTAGGATGGCTCCTTCTTTGTTTTACTTTCAGCAACAGGTTGCAACCTTTCTTTTCCAGCAAGATTTTGGAAACTAATTTTAACAAAAATGGGTTTTACAATGCTGTACTGCTTTTTATCCTGTTTTAAAGTAAGATTTTAATTGGTGCTAATTATGTTGTTGTTTTAATTTTGCTTTTCTATGTTTTAACTGTATGTGTTATATTGTAGGCTGTCTTTTTGTGAGCTCCCTTGGGTCGCAGCTTGGAAGAAAGGTAGGACAGAAATAAAAGAATGATGGCTGGATAGATGGCTACTGAACAGATTCTGTATTGTATTGACTTCAATAGAATCTCGTTGTGTGCCTTCAAGTTGTTTCCAACTTATGCAAGTGTTAGGAAGTCTCTCACTTAGGGGGCTTTTAATTAGCTCAAATATAGCCGAGAGGTGGCCCTAACAACACCACGTGACGGAATCGAGTCCCAACAGTGTATACCTGAGGTCGCCAGCAAGCCCCAAGAGAAAGAGACGCTGATACCAACTAGGTCCAATTAAAAGGGTAATGTTTATTAAAGCACAGGGAAAACCATACAGCAAAAGGTGAGCATACACACACACACATTCAATGCTACAGCAGGGGATGGGTAAGTTAGGTTTGAGAAAGAGAGGCACCACTAGGGAATACTACCTTAGACGTCTTCTCCGGAAAGTCTGATGAAGCCTGGATGGACAGTGGGTCACGGCCACAGGAGTGGGGGAAGAGGGCCGCGGGAGCTAAGATCAGAGTTCAAACTGGCATGGACCAGCTTGCAACCTGGTGATAGCACAAGGAAGGTCCCAAAACCCAGGGTTCTTATAGTGCAAAACGTAGCTGGAAGCTATGGGGACTTGCTAGACAAAGGTGTTGATTGCTTGGGCTTTGTTAAGCCAAGAGCAAGTAATGTGTTGCACAATGCATTTAGGTCTGGACACAATTCGGAGGGGCATCTGACTTGATTACTAAGTCATTAAGCTGATCACTGGCTCATCAGGTGAGAAGCCAAGTCTGTTGTCTTACCTGGGCAAGCAGTGGTGATTCTGGTTTGGCGACTCCCAAACTTCCTGAGGAAAATTTCCAATTCCATCTTTTTCTGGGGACTCTGCCTTTGCAAGGCGAGCTGCCTACGTGGTCTCCTCGCTTTTGGGTTAATGGTGGGTCCTCTATTGGGTCAGTCAGGGGTCATAGTACAGACCGCATGTACCCAAAATTTTATTAAAATCAAACTTGATAACACAAGCATGAGGAAACATATGGGGGTTTTCTTTATAAGATTTATTGAGAGGATATGTGCAAGTAGCTTCTCAGGCTGAGAGAATGTGGCTTGCCCAAGGTCACCTGGTGGTTTTCCTTTGGTGACTAGGATTTGAACTCTAGTTTCCTGGAGTCTGGCCCATTCAGTAGAATTTACTTGGTATTAACAAAGTTAGGGCCAAACTAAATGTGAAGCTGGTAGATACATGTCATATCCCTTTGCATGTAAAACAGGGGATAGTGAGGACAGTCAGTACTACTTAACAGCAGAAATAAGGAATATCTGTTAAAGTATATAGACAACATTGCTTAAAGTGAAGAACATCTGTAAACAAAGGTAAGATTGAGCCTGTGAAAGCAGAGGCAGCAAGAAAGATGGGAGGGAGAGAAAAGGGAAAAGATTATTTTGAAATTAGTATTACAGAACCATATAAAAATGAGAACTCAGGCTATTTCCCCCTTCTCTTTAATTTTTTAATATAATACTTTCTATAGCTTTGAAAACTCAAAATTATGGACAAAATGAAATGCATAAAATCTCATATGTTACCACTAGATGGCGGTCATGGTTGCTTTGGCTGATTTTTGTTAGATATAGATTGTATTTTAATACACTGCTCCCTCGGGTTACGAAATTAATTCGTTCCGCGGCCGCTTTCGTAACCCGAAAAGCCTTCGTAAGCCGAATTTCCATAGGTGCTAATGGGGAAAAGCCGCGTTTCGTGAGAAAAAGCGCCGAAAAGCACAAATTTTTTTTTTCGTAACCCGAAAAAAATTCGTAACCCGGAACAATTATTTCCAATGGGATTTTTTCGTATCCCGGAAATTTCGTAACCTGGGTATTTCGTATCCCGAGGTACCACTGTAATCACTTTCCCTTTTGGGCAGTTATTCATATACAGTATTTTAGACTTTGACATGCAATTAATAAAGTACAAATTCCTCATTCCCAAACTATTTTGGACCTACAGAAAAGCCAAGAAGGAAAGCAATAATCTCCCACGTAAGAGTTTTAAAACCAACGTTTAAGAAAAATGCAATTACATCTAGCATTATTTTTGAAGGTCATCTAGAAGATTTTCTTGTGGGAATGGGAAAAAAGCTGCACTGACAGGTGCAATGACATAATTTGCATGCATTGTGTATGTAGTTACAAGACCCCTGTGCATTTTACCTGGGCAATGTGTGCCCACATTTTGATCTTAACATCACATTAGGTCACATTTTAAAGTTTACAAAGAGTTGGACAAAAATCCTCATAATCTGAAATCTGACAGCACTAAGGCAACACAAGAGCCACCATGCACTCCACACACACACACACACACACACACACACACACACACACACACACCTTATGTAGACTGAGACAAAATTTAAACCAAGATGAATAAACATAATATTTTTTAAAAAAAATCTTGGGGGCTTGTCTACACGATTAAAATACTTCTCATTCAAATCCAATAGACTGCAATCCAGCCACATTTTCAGAAGTAGGATGAATATATGTGAATTTGCACAGAAAAGTCAAGACAATTAAGCATCAATGTAAATGTGCAAAACCCCATAGCAATTCACATAATACACTTACATGTACATACCTCTAGGTTCACTAGCATTATCATAACATTGAGAACTATATAAGATTTGTCAGAAAATTCTGACAGGTGTTCTAAAATGATTTCCTTCATTTTGGAAAGATTGGTGAACATTATGTAGAGAGTAGCAGTGGATGTACCTTTGGAAGGTGGAGGAGTAAAGGCTGAGCTTGATCAAAGTTTGAGGTTCTAGAGAATCCTAGATTGTTCATTTCACTTCTCGTGTTGTTATTGGACACATTTTACATCAGCTAGCATAAAAAATGGCAAAGGCAAATCCCCTCCAAAGAAACTTGCCAAGAAAACCTTGTGAGACGTTCACATTAGGATTGCCATAAATTGGAAATGACTTGAAGGCACACAGCAATACCATAAATGAACAGATGACACAAAGCATAACATGAAGCAGATAACATACAGTGTAACATAATAAAAAAGAAGTCGCTGACATCTTGCATTACTTGAAATCTGAACTGTACATATATATGTTCATATACAAGTTATGTATATGAAAACAGTTCTTCACCCCAAGAAGCTGCCCTCTTCACCTTAATAAACTGCACTGTTGCTACAATCAGTGGCACTCTTACATTTCCTTACAAAACACCAATACACCAAGAAACTGAATAACAATAGTGGACTACTCTGTTGGGTTGTGATAGAGTATTCTACTCACTGTAACAAAATGGGTAGTGCAACACTGTGCTACTTCTCAAGGCTGGTATAATCCACTCGCCTCAGCTACAGCTCTCTGCTAAAATACGGTAATGATGGATTTTACCTGCATGAATTGGTAGGGTAATTATTGCATATTAATAATTTCAAAAAGCAAAAATGATTTTAAATAAGACCTGAACTGAAATAGTCATGAACTAGTCCAGAGTTGGAAAAAACTTTGCTCTACTATTTTGCAGAGGCTAATGCACATATACACTACTGACCAATCACAGCTGCGTTAAACTGCTAGACTCCTGATGTATGTATTTAAATGGAAGTAGAAATCACTTCCTATCTGAGAAAGCTGAAATGAAAGTTTTCAAATGAACCAGGAAGTTTGTTCTGAAGAAAATGGGTGTGCCAGTTATTGTTATAATTTAAATGATTGACAAAAAAGAACCTCAGAACTACTGTTGGAGCAGGCTGACTGCTTACAAAACAAAGGGACAGAAGAATGGTTGCTTATTTTGTCTCTTATCTTGGCTCCCACAAGTGCTAGAGACTTGTTGCTGTTTTAAAAATGAAAGCTAGGAATCTAGACATTATGGCTTATTGGAGGAGGATGAAGACCACTTTCTTGTTTTTCCTTGGTTGACGTGATAGCATGTTCAGTAAAAGTGTGGTTAGCATGTTTTCTACTGTTTCCAGACTGAAAAAGGATAGATATGCTGCAACAAGGATAAGCCCAAAATCTACTGCAAGCAAGCCTGATACTATAAAGTCATAGTATGACTAATGTCCTATTCATGAAAGCTTTCTCCTGCCAAGTTTCTATTGTCATTGTATTTCTAGGGTGTTGAAATAGTGTAAAATTTGCAAAAGCAAGCATCATCATGAGAACCAAAGCTACAACATTCATTAGAATGGCCTGCTGTTGCAGAACAGGGCAGAAAGGCAGAGTCTGACACTTTAAATTGCAATAGGAGGGACCTTGGGTATTCCTAAACGGGTTGCTGACTGGCTGGATATGTTACTGTCTCCATACACTCAAATAAACACATTTAAGATAGTGGGGGAACCCATGTAACATCCTGCTGATTTGAACGCAACAGAGGAGGAATAGTTCTAAAAACCAGTAGCAGAATTTCAAAATATGTTTATGGGAGTGTGAATGTCAGCTTGTTTGAGGGAATTACACCTATAGTGAAGCGAGCAGAGTAGCTACCTGTATCAAGCTGCCTGCATTTGAGGTTCAGGTAGTAAAGGCGTGTGTGTGTGTCTGTGTATGAACTTATGGAGATCCCACTCATTTCATAAGATTTTGTTAGAATACTTAGGGTGGTTTTGCTAGTTGTTTTTGCCTTTGAGTCAATCTCAATTCATGATGACCCTGTGGATGAGACATCTCCAAGAGTCCCTACCCTCCACTTCTCTCCTCAGCTCCTGTAAATTCATGCCCATGATCTCCTTAATAGAGTCCATCCATCTAGCATGCAGCATTCCTCTCTTTCTACATCCCTCCACTTTTCCTAGCATTATTGTTTTTTTCCAGTGAGTCGTGCTTTCTCATGATGTGGCCAAAATACAACTGCCTCAATTTTAGTCATCTTGGCTTCCAGGGAGATTTCAGGCTTGATCTGTTCTAGTCCCCATTTGCTTGTCTTTTTTTCACTGTCCATGGGATCCTCAGTTTACTGTTTAGCTGCCTTCCCCATTACTAGTTTTCTTCTGATTTCCTGAGTATAGTTCTCTTTCTGGTCAATGTTTGATGCAAGGTATGGGGACTCTTTTTCTATTTCCTCATTATCTAGGTTGAATTTTTATAGATCCTCCATGATCATTATTTTTGTTTTCTTTATGTTCAGCAGTAAGCCTGCTTTTGCACTTTCTTCCTTGATCTTCTTTTGTAGTTGTTTTAGGTCTCTGAATCGTTCCACTAGTAGTATGGTGTTGTCTGCAAGATACATTCCTCTAAAATATAGTCTACAACACCTGGAATTTATTTGTGGTTTCCCATCCATGTATTAACTGGAGCTGACCCGGCTTATCTTCTAAGATCAGAGGAGATCTTGTGCCTTCAGGATAGTTAGGCCCTAATGAAGGTTTAGTGATGTTAAATTCCAAAATTACATAATGAGGGACAACATTATATGGGGAGAGAAATAATGAGTAAAGTTTTATAGCTGAATTTCCTGATTATTTGTGAAGGCCATTTTTAGGGTGGTTTTAGAAACATTTTCAGGGGAATTTCCCCATTTTATTCCATTCTCTTAACAGTTCCACAATTCCCCTGACTGAAAATGTATAGAAATGCAACAATTACACCAACAGCAATAAAAAACGTTGCTGCATTGAGTTACAGGAGCAAATCATTTTTCTTAAACACAACAATGAGCAAAAAGAATGAATTATCTTTAGAAAAGGTATCTTCTATCTTGTGAGACTTTTTGGGAGAAAGGTGGCACAAAATGAAAATGATGATGATAATAATAATAATCTCTAGTAAAGAGAAATGTTATCTTGATAGCTGCCCCTCTCAGGGCTTACCCATGCATCTCAATGAAGCCAAAAGATCCTTTTCCCCCCTGCACTTTTTGTTGGGAATAAAGCCACAGTTTTAACAGTAAAGGTTTTCAGAACCACCTGATAAATATTTCAACTTATAAGAGAGTAGTGGAAGATGTGTAGTAGCAGTTAAATCACCTTAATAAATGTCTTCTAAAATTTCTTCTGGTTTAGCATGTTAATAATATCTACTTTGCAAGATATGTTTTTAAAAATATATAAGTATAGTAGTCTGATAGGCAGTTTCTCTGTTTATGCTGAGATCTGCTGATCTTCCAAAATCAGGTCATGAACCCGCTCAACAATTTCAGGAACTGACACTGTCGAAGGCCTCCCAGACCTTGCTGCATCCGTAGCCTCAAAATCTCCATGCTGAAAGTTGGCACACCACTTCTTCACAGTTGAGTATGACAGGCACTTGTCGCGCAATACTTGCATCATGCACTCATGGATTTCCTTTGGAGTTTTCTTCTGCAGAAACAGGAACTTCATGAGGGCTTGGAGTTCAATATTTGAAAATTCCACTTTTCGCTGAAATGGTTCTATCAATGATCAGGAAAACTATATATATGAAATTAGAGCTAAGTTCTGGCAACTTGGTAGTTTACAATTCAAAAGAACACTCTTTCTAGCTATGGTGACAAAATTAAACTCAGATTTTGGGAAGTGGCTTGGGCTGCCTTTTCACTTTGTACTCACCAAATGATCTGACTCACACTGCCACAAGGAATGTTTGGTATGGACACAGAGTACATAGTGGGACTGATGAATCAGTGAATTCGATGAATCAAATTACTCCTTGCTGCCACATGAATATAGTTTAGAGAAGCTTCAACATTCCTTTCATGTTGCCTCTTTATAGAGGAAGCTCATCCTGTCTCTCAGTGCTCCACAAGGCAGGAATTCATTCCTGACAATACTGAAGTTGGTGAATAGCTCCCAGTTCCTTCTTTGAACAGAGGGTTGAAGCTCTTATTAAACCTCACAAGGGCCTGAGCAGGAGTGGGGAAAGTGTGGGCTATGGGCTGTTTGTGGCCACTGGGTCTTTGTTTTTCAGTCCTCAAAGCCTCAAAGAGACCCTCAAATCTCCCAAACATTAATTTCCCAGTTCCCCAAACCCTGAAAAACCTGCTATTTTTCTAGCCACAACCTAGAACCAGAAGTAATGTTGTGGCCTATGAGGCATATGTTGTGGCTCCTGGCCTCCCCTTTGCAGTTGCCCATCTATGGCATGTGTTTTATAAGCCTCTGCACTTCAAGTTAAGCTTGAACACATACATCTGTGTATAATCTCCATGATGAGAATATATAATCCCTCAGACAAGATATATATTAATGATTTCCAGTCAAAATCATTATTTTTGTGGGCACCCATTAATGTACAATGACAACGACAAATAATCCCATAGGAACAGTTGGGTCAAACATATGAGTGAAATAAAACATCTTCCCCGCATCCTCCTGGTGAGCAATCCAGATGACGCAGGGCCCAATCCCTGGTTCTGCTGTGAACTGTTTGGACAACGTATGCCCAGTTCAGCACTGAATCCAAGATACAAACAAGTCACCTTTTGCTCTGGATTTTCCTCTGTTGTGATGCTGGATGGCTCTTTCCAATGTGGCCTGCTGTATTGGAGCCTATGACGCAAGTCACTTACTCTCAAATTAATGAGGCACCCATCGATGTGATCGATGTTGGATGCCTCGTTCTGACCACCATACAACTCCTGCCAGTGGCGGCAGTGGCAGCCAGCACAGTGGGACACACATGCAAACAGCTATCCAGCATTGCAGCAGAAGCCCCCAGGTAAAGGGGATATCTGTGTAGCTTTAGTGCCAGAATACTCTGGGCTGCTCCCATTCTGGTCCATGTGGACCCAGACCAAGAGAATGTAATCTACAACAGTTAAGGGCAAAGTGAGACCTTCAAGACCAGTTTTGCACCCATGGGCGTCTCCTGGGAACCCACCACCCCCATATAACCACATTTTTTTGTCCACTCCACTGCATTTTTTATACAAATACTCTAATGTCCATATTCCTACGCCAATAAGAGCAAACGAAGTAGAAACTGGGAGCCCCAGAACAAACTTTGGGCATCTTCAAACACTCATGTGCAAGACAGTGTCTTGTATACACACACACACACACACACACACACCTCTCTTTGGCCAGACATAATTCAGGACATTAGTGTGAACATTTGTCTAATGTTTTGGATGGAGCTGAGAAAAAGTAACCTCTTTGGACTACAGTTCCCTGACTCCCTCAGTGAGCATAGCCAAGTTCTGAATTTGTGGAGTCCCAAAGCTTTGTGTGCAATCAATGCAACATAGTTTCTTATTCTTGTCTGGGCATTTTAGCTTTGAATTTGCGGGCAACATTAGAAGACTATAAATTAACCACCATCTTCTCCTCAACCCTTTCAGAGCCTTTTCATACTATATATACAATTATAGCGCTGTGGTTTCACTTTAACTGCCACAGATGCATTTTATAGAATCCTAGGATTTGTAGTTTAATGAGATAGTAGAGCTTTTTGGCTGAGTATTCTACATACTCCTTTCTAAACTGCACATCCTTAGATTCCACAGGATGTTGCCATGGCATTTAAAGTGTGATCACATAATTGTGTAGTGTGGAAGGGGCCTCAGTGTCTGACAAGGTGCTCTGAATTCAAATCCTCACTCAGCCATTAAATGCACTTGGTGACCTGGGCCAGTCCCTGGCTCTGAGTCTAACCCACCTCTGTGAGGGTAAAATGGGAAGGAAAGAGCATTGGATGCCATCTCATGCAGAGCTCTTTGGAGGAAGAAAAGAATGTAAAAACTTTAAAAAAGCCTTACACAGGACTTTAAAAAAATGTTCCAAGTAAATTGTTTTGTTCCAGGAACAAATCAATGCCAACCTGTTCCTAGAAACCAGAGGGGGTTGGTGGAGCTAAGGGTGAGAAAGAATGGCTTCCCTAATGCCTCAACCAGTGAGCGTTGAAGAGGGAGCTTCTGATTCACAGATCATGTGCTCAAGCTTCGTTCACTGCATAGCTCTGGCTTCAGCCTTCATGCATTGAGTTTTGCAGGGCTTTTTTTCACTTCAAGAGTCCAGCTGTTCTTTCCCCTGCCAGAATTGTGTGAATGCTCTGGGCTCACTGCTCCAGCTCCTAGCCAAGCAGCCTTAAAAAAATGCTTTTGAGACTTGGAATTCTGCACTGTAGAGTAGACGTTTTCTTTGAACAAAGCCAAAGTTGAGTGATCCCTGTCTGCAAATAATTTTGTCTCCTTTTATTACTTGGCACAGGCAATGTGGCTGGTATGGAAAAGGCTGCAGAAAATCTAGAGATAAAAGCGGAATGAACTGGCAATGTTTGAAGACTAACAGTTTGTCAAATTATGATGTGGTTTATAGGTTAATGATGTTTTATTCTTCTTAAAAACAGCAAAAAACAAAAACAAAACCCAACAGATTTCTAAAGTTTATTCCTCTTTGTCTCTCCATCTTTAGGAGGCAATTTTTTTCTCAAGGTGCCAAGAACCAGTACCATAATTGTGCCCCTTGGCTTCAATTCTGTCTTTCCTTCCTGGGAACTTGCCAGGGAATGGCAGCTGATGCCTTGTGAATAGGCACCAAAGTCTGGACCACCAGTATGAGTAGCACTACTGTGGGAGACCAGACAAGTCAACAAGGAATTAGAATTCATGTGAGAACTTAATCTTGCTGCTTTACCTGCCTTGAAATAGGAACTGTACATATTGTCTGAATTATTGTAGCCTAAGGCACATAAGATCCTAGTAAGAGACACTACAGTAATTAACAAAATTAATAATGAATGAGTTGCCTAAGTATTGGTAATTCAAGGCTGGCACCAAGAAAGATCTTTGTTGACTCGGTTTAAATGCTGTTCTGTAAAACTTAAGAAGAGGGAAACATTCATAAACAGGTGGTTGTGGGCAAGAAGAAATGAAGGCTCAATGGACACATTTTTATTAGAAATATTAGGGCATAATATGTTGGCCCTGATCCAATATTTCATGCCTGACACCATTTCAAAGATGAATGTTGGCAAGTGTGTGGCCAAGCAACATGTAGTGTACCATGTAGTTAAATGGCAAAAGTTATTAATGAGGAAGAACAAACAAACTAGGAGAGGCTGCAGCAATTTCCTTTTGCCTGAACCTACTGGGAAGGGCAAAATTCTGCCCCCTCTCCTCTCTGCTGAGTTAGTTGAGTGCAAACTGCTTTTCACTTTGAATTCAGTTTTCAGCAGCTGAAGAAAATGAAGGGGGAAAGTGAGAGAAGGAGTGAGAAAGTGGGACATTTTAAAAGCAGCTGAAAAAGTGGAATAACAGAGAATTAATTGTGGCTGTCTCTGCTAAATCAGGTCAATTGCAGGGTTTTATAATTGTCCTGCAGGGCCTAATGGAAGTGTGCAATCCTTTTTTTTTTTCTTCAAGTGAGGTCCACATTTGAAAACCTCTAAGGTGATGTCTACATGGAGAAGAAGAAATGTTCCAGTTCCGTTCCTGCAGTGACCTGTTTAAATGTAATATGGGGCCAAAATTAGCAGAACACAGTTGCAATTCACACTCCAGGGCAATTCTCTGGAGTAAAAAGAATCCCCTTTTACTCTGGATCAGGCCAGAAACTTTGGAGAATCCACTGCATGTACAGACTGTCCATGCTGGTGCAGGGACAGGGAAGGAGTGTCTATGGGTGAGCAAGCCACTTCCCAATGGGAACTTTCAGCTCACTAAGCACTTTCACTTTTGAGTTCATGCAGTTCCTCTGACACCATTCCTGCACACTGATACAGTATAATATAATGTACATACAGTTATATTCTTGTAGAAGGACATTCAAGGTAAGCTTTTGTTTATTTTACTTTGTATGTGTGTATATAGTGTGCTATTGAGCTTTAGCACACATTGAAATGGGATGTGTGTGTGTGTGTGCATTGTGTGCCTTCAAGTCACTTCCAACTTGTGGTGATCCTAAGGCGTAATGGAGTTTTCTTGGCAAGATTTGTTCAGAGGAGATTTGCCATTGTTCCCTCAGGATGAGCAAATGTTATTTGCCCAAGATCACCCAGTGGGTTTCATGGTGGAGTGGGAATTGTACCCTGGTCTCTAGAGTTGTAGTCCAACACTCAAACTACTATGCCATGCTGGCTCATTATTTATGTTTTTGGCAGCCAAAATGCATTTGCAAGCTAAAACAAATCAAAACAAAGCCCAACGAAACCCTGGGTTCTACTTTTCAACCAATTCCACCTTCTGACAGTGTTCCAGTCCCTAACCCATTAGGTAAGCAGGGCTTCCTGTATTTGCACAAAGGGTGTGTCACTTCAGCTACCCAAGTCCACTATTTACCTGGCCACCTTGTCTGGCTTTCCCATTGTTCCCCACTCTCTCCAAATCTCTCTGATCTCCTCACTTTCTTGAATGTCCTTCCTAGTTAGGCAGCCAAGAAAGGCCTCGGTCCAACGGATATTCAAGTCTTCTTCCACCACTCTTCACTCCTCATAACCTCAGCTCTAAAGTAGTCACTTGTAACCCTTCTCTTGTTGTGCAGCTTCTTCCTACCAGTTTCCTCCCCTCAAAGAATCATTGGTGGGTTACAGACCGCCGAAAAGCGGTGGCCTGCACCCGCCCCTTTCCCAGGCGGATCGGGGCCTCAGCGGCCAGAGCAGCAGCCACTGAGGCCCCGATCCGCCGCTTTCCAGGCTGCGGGGAAGCGGCAAAAGGCCCCTTTCCCGCAGCCCGGAAAGGGGTGTCCTTGGGGCTTCAAGCCCCAAGGACACCCCGTGGCGGTGGGGAGGAGGAGAAAGGGGCCCAGCAACTCAAACGCAACTCAAACGGCAAAAGTTGAGTTGCGCCCAGCAACTCAAACGGCAAAAGGAGCTCCGTTTCGGAGCTCCTTTTGTGGCCGAGGAAGGGGCGCACTATGCGCCCTGGCACAGTGTGACAACGTCACGTCTGTGCTGCCCCGTATAGAGGCGGCGCGGTCAGGACGTCGTAATGGCGGCAGCTGTGTGGAACAGCCGCCGCCATTTTGTGCGCGCTCCACGCATGCTAGGGTTGGGGGTGTCCGGAAAGAACGCCCCTTTTTAACCCTAGCACGCGCAGAGTGTCCACTTTTAGGCCCGTTTGTAACGGGCCATAGAATCGTAGAGTTGGAAGAGACTGCAAGGGCCATCCAATCCAGCCCGATGCCATTCAGGAAATCACAATCAAAGCATCCCCGACAGATGGCCATCCAGCCTCTGTTTGAAGACGTCTAAGGAAGGAGATTCCACTACAGTCCGAGGGAGTTTGTTCCACTGTCAAACAGCCCTAACTGTCAGGAAGTTCCTTCTAATGTTGAGGTGGAATCTCTGTTCCTGTAGTTTGCATCCATTGTTCCGTGTTCTAGTTTCTGGAGCAGCAGAAAACAAGCTTGCTCCCTCCTCAACATGACATCCCTTCAAATATTTAAACAGGGCTATCATATCACCTCTTAATCTTCTCTTCTCCAGGCTAAACATCCCCAGCTCCCTACGTCATTCCTCATGCGGCATGGTTTCCAGATCCTTCACCATTTTAGTTGCCCTCCTTTGGACATGCTCCAGTTTCTCAATGTCCTTTTTTAATTGTGGTGCCCAGAACTGGACACAGTATTCCAGGTGGGGCCTGACCAAAGCAGAATACAGTAGCACTATTACTTCCCTTGTAGACACTATACTTCTATTGATGTAGCCTAAAATTGCATTGGCCTTGTTAGCTGCCACACATCGCACTGTTGACTCATGTTCAATTTATGGTCTACTTGGACTCCTAGCTCCCTTTCACGTGTAGTCTTGTTCAGCCAGGTGTCCCCCATCCTATATCTGTGCTTTTCATTTTTCCGCCCTAAGTGCAGTACCTTACATTTTTCTGTGTTGAATTTCCTTTTGTTAGCTTTGGCCCAGTTTTCTAGTCTGTTCTGGTCATTTTGAATCTTGATCCTGTCCTCTGGGGTATTAGCTACTCCTCCTAATTTGGTGTCATCTGCAAATTTGATAAGTATGCCCCCAATTTTGTCCTCCAAGTCATTGATAAAGATGTTGAATAGCACTGGGCCCAGGACAGAGCCCTGTGGGACCCCACTGGTCACTTCTCTCCAGGATGAAAAGGAGCCATTGTTGAGCACCCTTTGGGTTCATCTGGTCAACCAGTTACAAATCCACTTAACAGTTGCCTTGTCTAGCCCACATTTTACAAGCTTGTTTGCAAGAATGTCATGGGGAACTTTGTCAAAGGCCTTACTGAAATCAAGATATACTATATCCACAGCATTCCCTTCATCTACCAAGCTGGTAATTTTATCAAAGAAAGAGATTAGCTTTGTCTGGCATGACTTGTTTCTCTGAAACCCATGTTGACTTTTTGTGATTATGGCATTGCTTTTTAGATGTTCACAGACTCTCTGCTTAATGATCTGCTCCAGAATCTTTCCTGGTATTGATGTCAGACTAATTGGACGATAATTGTTGGGATCCTCCTTTCCCCCCTTTTTGAAGATGGGGACAACGTTTGCCCTCCTCCAGTCTGCTGAAACTTCTCCTGTTCTCCATGAGTTCTCAAAGATTATTGCCAATGGCTCTGATATTACATTTGCCAGTTCTTTTAATACCCTTGGATGCAGTTCATCTGGTCCTGGAGACTTATGTTCGTTTAGGTTAAACAGGTATTCCTGTACTATCTCTTTACTTATTCTGTGCTTAAATTGCCCTATTCTGTCCTCTGCTCCATTATCCTCAGGTTGAGCACCCTTTGCCTTTTCTGAGAAGACTAAAGCAAAAACAGTGTTGAGTAATTCTGCCTTTTCACTATCCCCTGTTAGCATTTTGCCATCTTCTGCACGCAGTGGCCCTATCGTTTCCTTCTTCTTCCTTTTGCTGTGGACATATCCAGAAAAGCCCTTTTTGTTGTTCTTAACCTCTCTAGCAAGAAGTATGCTATTAAATATTTTTATAGGCCTCCTTGTTTTATCCCCTGCAAAGACTAATTTAAGCCATTTAACTGATTCTCCTTTCTTCCTAATGCTAGGGAGCTGGGAATAGGCAAGGCAGAGTTTATGGTGAGTCCAGTGCTTCTACAGCTGTGCAATGGCAAGCGTGCACCACAGCTGGACAGGCAGCTGGCGTGAGGTGACAGGCAGTGCAATCCTAGGCATGTCTTACTCACAAGAAAGTCCCACTGACATTCTCTCAAGGTCATGTCCTCCTAAAGGTAGCCTTTCCAGATTATATTTTCTCATTCGCAATAAATATGCAGTTTATAATCTGTTGACTGGAATCAAGACATCTGTTGCAGGGATATTGCATTTTCCTAGCACTTCATCTAAAATATTTCATCGTTGGAAAATATTATTTTTACCCCTGTACTAGCAAGGTTTTTATGACTGCAAATGCTATCCAATCATGGCCATCCCTACAATTAGGCTGAGTGAAACAGCTGTCCCAGGCAAAAGATTTGGATTATGATAAAAGACAGCAAATTGTTACTTACTTACTTAGTTATTGTTATACTTTTACAAGAGGGGCAATTGTCTATAGAAGCTTCAGAAACATGCATTTATATTTTTTTAAAAATAAAAATCAGCAAATTTTTTCGCGTGTCCTCCATTTTTTAAAAAAAGTGTCCTCCATTTGAAAATTTTGTCATACATTTGTCCTGGTTTATTTATTTAATTTTTTATAAATTATTTAATTATTTATTTGTTGGCTTCGGCCCCCCAGTTGTCTGAGGGACAGCAACCTGGCCCCCGGCTCAAAAAGGCTGCCTACACCTGCTTCAAATGTTGAGGAACCTAGCCTTGCAAGAGGTTTGGGTAACCTGTGGATTGTTTGCACCAGTGTATGCCAGTACTAACTACGGAGGACTCCAGGTCTCGGAGGAATGAAGAGAGTTTTGTTTAGAAAAATGCAGAGTGCAGTCACACACACAAGATAACAATTCAAATGGACAAAGCATACTAAGCCAACCAAAAAGAAATATGGAAAGAGGATAGCGGAATTTTTAGGTGTTGCAGTAGGGTTATAATTACCTGTCCAATGAAAAGATCATGGAAAGCTGGAGTAACTCAGACTGGGAGATCCAAGGGTGACACAGAACATAGACAGAATAATAATAATGTATGTATGTATGTATGTGGCTGTGTGCACAGAGGTTAGGTTTTGAAACCATATTTATACTTTAAAACTAGCCCTAGGCAATGGACTATGGTGGAATGTCTTGTCCCAGGAATGGACAATGGGATTCTGGACTGGCTGATGGCTTTAACTTTAGTGTACAAAAACAATGATTGGATCAGAACATCCCTGAGGTGCATGGACAGGGAATTTTAGCTGGGGACAAAAGAGGGAGTAGGCAGAGAGAGACTGCCTTACTGCTTTGGGTATTAAGAGATCCTTTGTCTTACGTTTTGAAAGGAAATGCAGATTATTTGGAGAAGGATAAGCACTTTAGATGTGATGGTTTTGTTTACCTGGATGTACACATGACTCAGAGAAAATTATCCTTTTTCCTGGGAATCTGACCTAGTGTTCCTGAAAGATAATCGATATCTCAAAGACATGCTGTCTCTGGATTTGAGATATAAAATATGAGGACCCCAAAATACAGTGCGAGGTATGCAGGGGTACTTAACAATAGGATTAGGGAGAATTTCTTATGGGATTTGCCAAAATAACTTGGTTTGGCTTTGGTTAATACACACTGTGACTTGGCTGAGCAGCAGGAGGTTCAACAGGCATGTGGACCAGGGTGATCCTGCAGTATGGATGGGTGATAATTTTCTTTCAGTTTAGTTTTTATAAGACTATATCAACATTTAGACATTTTTTTAACATTTGGTAGGGAAAGAACTTAAGATTTAAAATATTTTAATGTGGTAGAAATGAAAACTGATAGCTTAGTCCATTCAGGCTGGACAAATTTTGAAAGCTTAATACTTGAAAGTCTGGTCTGAATCTTAGCACCATTTCACACTAGACAGTTATAGCACTATGGCTGCATCTGCACAGTAGAATTAATGCAGTTTGGCACCACTTTAACTGCCATGGCTCAATGCTCTGAGATTCTGGGATTTGCAGTTATGTAAGCTATTCAGCTTTCTCTCTCACAAGAATCCTGGTCCCACAATAAAACTAGAAATCCCAAGATTCCATAGTCTGGATCATGATAGTTAAAGCGGTGTCAAATTGCATTATTTCTGCAGTGCAGATGCAGCCTCAGAGAGTACTTTCTCCACTGCTCTGTTATATTCTTCTTTCATTCAGTCATCCCTCACAGTCACCACCAACCAAGCTGCCAAGTGTTTGATGAGAACTGTAGTTCAAAACAGCTGGAGGATGCCAGTTTGAGGCATGCCAGAATACTATGACTTAAGATAACTTCTCAAGCAGAACTTTTTAATATCACCTGCTACCTAATTATTTAAAAAAAGAAAGAAAAGAAAGGATATGCTAAGGACAGAAACTGAGACTATCTACCAGCATAGTATCTGTTCTCCCACTCAGCTATCTCCCTTCTCATACTTTCTATCAGATTTATAAATTTCCAGTTCAATTCTGTTTCCTAGCAAGGGCCTCTATAAGTGAGTCAAGGGGAATTAAGAAGAGCAAAACAATGGAAAAAACATCTAACTACTGAGAACTGTTTTCTTTTAAGGCAACTGAATGCTTCCAAATTTGCTGTGAAATATTTAACTTCCAGACTGGGCTATTTTATGCCAAGTTCCAGTCTAGAATGTACTTTTATGGTTGAGTTATAAACCTGTGGAAACAGAGCTCTGTAAAATTAAATGACACCATTCAAAAATGACAAGGCAAGAGATCCAGGGAAAGATAAAAAAGTTCTTAGATAAAGTGTGTACAAAATAATAAGGGTGGCATTGAGTTTGTCATACAAGATTGACTTAGGACAGGACAAACTTGTTTTGCCCTCTACAGCAAAATACTCCCTGCAGTTTAAAAATTATATGTGGAAAACTTTTCAGTTGGCCTGACTGCTTGAACAGAATATCCCTTTATCCAGAGCATTTCTTTTTATTTCCTCTCTCTCTCTCTCTGCAGAAATCATATAAAATAGGACTGGGTTTAAAGTTCCCCTTCTGTGCATTTTCTTCAAGTAAGTCTATCTGAATGCACTGCTCTTACTCCTAAATAATGTGTATATATTATCATACTATCAAGTTTTCATGGCAAGAAACTCTAATTAAAGACTGATTTGATTAGATTAATTTAGGACCTTATCACACGGGAGGCAAAGCACCCAAATCCCATGGATATATGGGGTTTAGATCCCAGGAATATCCCGCAAAAGTGGGATTGTTTCCAGACACATCAGGTTAATTGAGCATTTATATGACATTAATCCGTGCAGAAAGTGGGCAAAATAGTGCCACTTTTTACTTTGGGGATTTTCCCGAAAGTAAAAAGCGGCGTGACTTTGCGACTTTCTGCAAAGGTTAATTTCGCATTAATGCTCAATTAGCCTGATGTCACCTGAAAACAATCCTACTTTTGTGGGATATTCCCAGATTGAAACCCCATTTATCCACGGAATTTGGGCGCTTCCCTCCTGTGTGATAAGGTCCTTAGTCTCAGATAAAATGTGCAATTAATTGGTTATATCTGTCTTTCTATTTCTGATTCTTTTCCTTATCTGGACAATATTTTCCACACTTCAGTGCATCTCTCTATGTACTAAAAAAACAATTCCTTCCACTTTTAGTCTGGTGTGTGTTTTCACCCCAGCCTCTTCTTACCCAGTAGCTTCTTCTCTTCTCGTATACTCCTTCCTTCATTTTAAATTGCATGGATGTTTTATCTTCTCTATCTGTTTTGCTTTTTTTGTCACTGCTTAGCTCGCTACCTACTCAGTTCTCTGTCCTTCACTCACCTTGGAGTGTATCTCATTGCAATAATATCTCTGTAATAGGTTTCCAGATCTCAGAGCCTGGGCCTGAGTCTGCAGCTTTCACAGGTCATCTCCAGACAGGAGACAAAGGTGCAAATTTTCCAATTCTAGTGTGCTCATCTCCAGCCAAGACATATGCAGCAGCAGAGCAGCAGCAACTTGCCACAATTTGCAAGGTTTAATTTACTTGTTTCTGCAATGTGCAAAACTTTCCAGCAGGTTTGTGTATTTACTTAGCTTTCTCATCTCTCCCAGCTGTTGTAGCATCAGGGCTTACCCTCCACTCTTCTGCATCTAGAAGCAAGTAGGCTAAATGAATTGTTCCTTATCCTGTCTCCCAAAGTAAGTGAGAAGTAAGGCATTCCCAAAGTAAGCGCCTGCTTATTCTGAGTGACTTTCAAGTGTGCATGTGAGAGTCAATGTAGCCCTTATCATAGCAATGTCATAGCAATGGTTAAGTCTCGCTTTTGTCTCAGCCTTATTACACAGCAGTGTGGTTCTCCTGGTGCTGTTGTGCTGTACAGTCATTAGGAACATGTTTTTCATACCGAAAAAGGCATATTAATGACTCCCTTTCCCACTATGATTCTAGTTTGAGTGCAGCTGTCTCATCCCCCTTCATTGTGAGAACAATCTGTTTGTGGGTGTGGTGTGGGTGTAATCTGGTTGTCCCTCCCTTGGAGATTCCCAAGCAAATCTTCTGCTAGGAAAGCTTGGACTACTTCCACTGCTTGGGTGGGAAGGATAAAACCTCCAAAAAAAACCAAACCCGCTATGGTTTCTGTGGCTTACTCTTTTGAAACACCTTTTCAGATTTTTATAATTTTTATAAGAATTGTTTACTGTTATAGTGCAACAATCCTCTAATCCTGACTTGTGGGAGCAGGATTAAAGTCATTATTCAGATACCTTTGCTGCCACCACAGTATTACTTTTTAAAAATTATTTTAAGGTAATAGTGTAATAACACTATGATGTCATGCCATAATATTGTTATTACAACTAAATGAGTACAAACGAAGTGGTTTTGGAATAGGACAACCTGAAACAGCTGATTAGCATGATAAAACACTTTTTTTCAAACAGGACAAAGGTACCAAAAATGATGGGGAATGGTGTAGTTTATTTCTCTTCTCATGTCACCTCTCACAATGTGAGACCTGGACAGTGATTGGTTACACCTTGTATTGGTTGTTCCTGCTCTCACATCCATTCATGCACTAAATACACTGGGGTGCCATCTGTTTGGGGTTTTTGTTGTTGTTGTTGCTTGAGATGTGATTAACTGGGGTGTGCATTGGATTTCCTTCTCTCCCCATCATGGTCATTAGAAGTGTAATGAGAGAAAGGTCAGGGAAAAACATCTGTGGATCAGTTCACTATGGGATTGCCCAGAAGTACAGGAGGAACTAAACACAATGGATACAGACATAGAAATTTATCCCTGCTTGTATCAGAAAAGTCATGGTTACTTCCAGAAATTAATGAGAAATAAATTAGAACAGAGGGCATGTTGTAGACATATTTTTTAAAATCCTGTTAAGTACAACTCCCACCAAATCCCAAAGCTTTTGGCCAGGACAAGCACTCAGTTGAGTAAAGGTATGCCCATGAAATTCTGTACACGGATGTGCACACACACACAATATAACTTATAATTATTAATAAAGCATAATTATATTTTATCTATTCTGTGGTTTGACTTTTTACAAGGATATCACATTTTGTGAGAAATGGATGAGAATTTTTGGCCTGTTACAGACTGCCAATATAAAGCTGCTTTGGGTCTCTTTGGAGATATGCTATTTAAATGATGCATGCATCCTAAGAATCTGGAAGCTGCACCAAAGCTACACTCCAGTGCTTAGGAATGGAGTGTGGCTTTGGCGCGACCTCCGGACTCTTAGGACCCATGCATCATTTAAACAGCATACCTCCAAAGAGACCCGAAGCAGCTTTATTTTGGCAGTCTGTAACAGGCCACGAGATTTTTCTGAAGTATGGAGGAGGGAACAAGAGTAGGGTTGTAGAATATGGATGGGCTGAACTAGGAAGAATATACTGAAGTGCTGTGGCCCACTACAGCAAATTAGTCATAAATGAAGTAAAAACTAAAGAAGACTTCCTTTAATCCTGGGCTACTAAAATAAAATGTCAGAACTCAGTGTTAGAGTACCTGACAATGGATCAAGATATCTCTGAGCATGTTAATTCTTTTTTAACACTAAGCAGACCATAGCATTCCTCCAAATATCTGGAAGTAGGTACAATAGTAATGGCATGTAAATTTCTATACCATTTTTTCAGTGCACTCAGCACTCCTAAATGGTTTACAATCTATAAGCTAATTGCCCCCAACAAGCTGGGTACTCATTTTACCGACCTACAAAAAGATGGAAGAATAAGTTAGGGATGCCATAACCCGGTGGTCCCCGTGACAAACCCGTTTTTGGGGGCCCCGTCACGGTCACGGTCCGGTTTGGCCCCCTGCCCCCGGCTTGGGGCCCGCGCGGCGCCAACCCACCTTCCCCTGCCTCCCCGCGTGGCTGCGCCACCCACGTCCTCCTCCTCCTCCGTTCGGAAGCAAAGGAGGAGGCAGTGCGTGGGGGGGAGGGTGGCGGGGAGGTGGGGAGGGGGCGCGGGTGTGCGCAGGAGGCGCACCTCCTTCTCCTCCTCCTCCGTTCCAAGCCTCCCTTCCTTTCTCCCTCCTTCCTCCCTTCCTTCCTCCTCCTCCTCTACCTCCCAGCCCAGACCCAAGCGGAGGAGGAGGCAGAGGTGCCTGCCTGGCTTGGTGCTCCCTGCGCGCGCGCGCACGCCAAGGCAGCAGGCACTGGCAGGCAGCTACCCACCGCCTCCTCCGCCTGGCGCGCCTCCATGCTGGGCACTTCCTTGGGCCTGGGAGGCGGAGGCAGAGGAGGAGGCTGAGGTGGAGGTGGCTGGCTGCCTGCCTCCTGCCTTGGCGCACGGGCGGGGGGAGCGCGCCAAGGCAGCCACCCACCTCCTCCTCCACTTGGGCCTGGGCTGGGAGGCAGAGGAGGAGGAAGGAGGGAGGAGGGAGGAAGAAAGGAGGGAAGAAGGAAGGGAGGAGGAGGAGGGAGGAAGGAAGGAGGGAGGAAAGAAGGAGGAAGGAGGAAAGGGGAGGAAGAGGAGGGAGGGAGGAAAGAAGGAGGAAAGGGGAGGAAGGAGGGAAGAAGGGAAGAAGGAAGGGAGGAGGAGGAGGTAGGACGGAAGGGGGAAGGGGGAGGAAGGAAGGGAGGAGGAAGGGAGGAGGAGGAGGAAGAAGGAAGGAAGGAGGGAAGGGGGAAGGAAGGGAGGAGGAGGAAGAAGGAAGGAAGGAAGGAAGGAAGGAAGGAAGGAAGGAAGGAGGGAGGGAGGGAGGGAGGAAGGGAGGGAGGAAGGGAGGAGGAGGAGGAGGAAGGAAGGAAGGAGGAAGGGGGAGGAAGGAAGGATGGAGGGAGGGAGGACAAGGAGGAAGAAGAGGAGGAGGAGGAGGAAGAGGATAGTGATGATGATGAAATGAGCCAGCTTCTGAGGCACAACCAATGTAAGTTACTCTCATTTTTACAAACTCATGCACAGTTGAAAAAACCCAAAGTCCCTTGACCAAGTACACACTTCTGAGAAGTACAGTTTAATCCAAGGGCAAACCCACTTCTTGTTAAACCACCTTGACCCATATTCAGTGTGAAACCCAAGAGGTTGGTATTGGAATAACGCCTTGAAATATGCACGAGGATTGCATGTTAAGTAAAGCATGTTCCCTGCCCCAAATGGCTGTTTGGAATGGGGGGGGGGGGGTGGCCAGAAAGGGAAAGCATATTTCTGCCATCTCTCTCGGATATGCCCAAATGTCCTCCATTTGATCGCCTCAAGAACATGTATTTATATTAACATTTTTTAACACCATCACATTTCTTTTCGGTGGTCATCATTTTTTTAAAAAAATTTGCCCTCCATTTGGAAAATTTTGCCTACATTTGTCCCGGTTTCCAGACTTATGGCAACCCTAGGCTAAGTGGACCTTAGAGCCCTGCCTGGGATCAAACCTTGTGGGCTGCAGTACCAGCATTTAAACACTGCACCACAAGTTTCTCAGAACTGCTCCATCAGTACACACAAAATCAAACTGAGTGGAGACAAGACCGGAAGTGGACGGGTCATTAGGGACTTGGGAGAGCCAGGATTTAGTCCTGAGGATGAAATGTACTGTGCAATCTTGCTGTCTATCGTTGACAGGGTTGCTTCTAGGAAGAACTATATACTGTATGCCTTAAATTTATTAGAGGAAAGGTTGGGAAGGATATAAACATAAACCAGTTAATCAATCAAATTCATTTACAGCACAATCAAGAGATCTCCAATATCTTGGGCTATACTCTTATCACTGAGTATCCATTCAATGTTACTTCTCTTTTTCTTCTCATTTGGTCTCTACACTTTGTGCATTATATATGAATATTCATACCTTCAGAAACACCATGGGATTGACACCAAGGCTGTCTGAAGGCATTTGATGCATTTACACCTCTGGAATGAAGTGCCACATTCAGATCCTGACTACAGTCGGCCCTTCTTATACATGGATTTTTTTATACACAGATTCAAGCATACATGGTTTGAAATTGCTCCAAAAAAGTATAAATTTCAAATATCAAACCTTGATTTTCCATTTTTTATAAGGGACACAATTTTGCTATGTCATTATATTTAATGAAACTTGAGCATACTTGAATTTTGTTATACATGGGGGATCTTGGAACCAAACCCCAGTGTATAACATGGGTCCACTGTATTGCCTGGATGCATGAGAATGAAGTGTAAGTAAATCAGAGCTCCTCAGAAGAGTAAACAAATTGATTTTAAGTAAGGAAACTCTCTCTGTATGTATCTATCTACACCATAGTTCCAAGGCTGTGACACCTAGCTACTTGATGCAAAGTAAGGGAATTTTACAGATCAATTAACTTATTAAGTTTAGTTGATTTTAATCTGTCTACAGCCTGCAGTACCATCTTAAATTCTGAATGAATGAATGAATGAATGAATGAACCAGTAGGCAAAAACCTTCAGTCAGGATTGTATATTCATTTCTCCAGTGGGCCTTGAAGTGGCTTCATGTGGGTACAACTATGGTAAGCAAAAGAACATGCTGGGTGTGATTCTGTTTTTCTTTGCAGGCCTCTTTAACTCTTCAAAAGTTAAAGAGGAATAGAACTGATTTTTTTTCAATGCCACCTCTGCTACTGCACAGGTTTTTCAATGAGCTCTAGACTGACCATGGGTGAGGGCTTTTGGAAAGCCTATGCCATGGGAGTTTATCACACAGCTTACCTTCCGCCATGCTCCCGTTGTGTAAACATCACTGATCTGCGACAGGAGCCTCTTGGTAGGATCACGGATGGCGCAACGCTTCCATTTTTGTCATGGAAGCGTTATCGTAAGTGTTTTAAAAAGGGCCCCTTTTTAGTAATGGATTAAATCCATAGCAGCATGTAGGCCACTCAGTCGCCTGCTGTGAAGAATTTTGTGAATTACACCTTGTGGACAAAATCACCTGGATCCAGCCAGACCTGGATGCTGCAGTTGAAACAGATCCAGCAGACGTAACCTTGTCAATTGTTTGTCCTGTTATTATCAGATATGATTTAATTTGTGCAGCCTAAATATGTGGATAGGATCCTTGGAGAAATGAGAATCACCACATATATACCAGACCCTTGGCTTTCCAGGCTCTTCCATTCAGCCCAAGGGGGATTGGTAAAGTGGGTAAGAGGAGTGGTGAATGCCTCACTGTGGCAAGGCAGTTTTCCATCCTGCCTAAAAGCACTGTGGTGAGGCTGATGTTGAAAATAATCGCCCTACTAAAGAATTATAGGCCAACCTCCAAGAACCCTGTTGGTTCTGTTTGGCCTCACAGTGACTTTCATACCATTGATCACAATATTCTTCTAGGCAAACCTCTCTGGGATGAGCTTTGGGGCATTGGTTTTACAGTGGTTCCATTTCTTTGTGGAGGGAAAATCAGAGTTGTTGGGCTTCCTGGGTTCAATACTCGGCTTATCACCCTGTGGTCCCCCTTAGCGTTGGTTTTGTCTCTTGCTGTTTAACATATATATGAATCCCTGGAGCTGGTCTATCTGGAGTTTTGGTGTTCACTGCCATCATTATGCGATGACTCCCAACTCTATCTCTCCATCCCACTCTTTCCAAGGAACAGTCTCTGACCGTCATTACTGAACCAGTGTTGCTGTCAGTAATGGCTGGCTCGCCCTCTTGGTGGCCGGGCCCCGGGTTTGAACTGGGAACCCCATGCTCCCTTCATCTGTTGGTACCGCCGTGGCGGACCCCTTCTTGACTAAGGAGTCTTTGCTGACGTGGCTGGCTATTTCTTCCTCTACCTGTGACGGACTCCTGTATTTCTCCGGTCCTGGCCCTCTCCTACCACAGAATGCGACACCGAGACATTACTGTTTCACGTACTGACATGTCCGCAATTGCCTGACCAGTTCAGATCTTAAGGTGTCAGCGTCCCTTTTTGCCCGGACCACCTGGCCGCCTTCTGCCTGCCCGCCCGGCCGCCTAGAACCGCGGTTCCCGGTCTCGCTGGCGCCTCTCTCCCTTCCTTGTGTGTTTGTTTTGTCAATCTGAGGAGAGCTTGTCTTGTCCACCCCCCTGGTGGTACTAAAACTGTACTGCACCCTACCTACAGTCTGCACTTGGTACCGTCCCCCCTTCCTCCTCATGACGTTCTTAGATCCTGCCTAGCTGCTTGCATTCATGGAAGGTGTATGTATCCAAGCAGCAGAATAGCCAACTACTTCAGTGGAGACTGGTTCTCAAGGAAACCAATGTCTAATCTGCACTGCAGAAATAACTCAGTTTGACATTGCTTTAACTGCCACGGCTCCTTCCTATGGAATCCGGGGATTTGGAATCTGTTGTGGCACCAGAACTCTGACAGAGAAGACTAAATATCTCACCAAATTACAAATCCCAGAATTCCATAGTATCGAGCCATGGCAATGTCAAACTGTATTATTTCTGTATTGCAATTTAGATCCTAACAGCAACTTAAGTACCAATGATTTCAAGGGACGACAAATTCCAGCTAAATTAGTCTGGATCCATTCCTGTCCCCTCCTGACACCCATAGTGTTGAATGGATGGAATGTGCACTCTGCTGAAAAGATAAAAACAAATGCAGTGCGTATTTCCGCCACATATTTGGCATCATTGTTTACTGGTGAAGAATGATGAGCCTTCTTGTTTTTCCAAACGCACAGACAGTATCGTTCACACAACTGCTACCAAGAACACAGAAGAATACCTAGATGTTTGTTAACATCATGACATTGACTCATGGAGAACCTGTGGATGAGACCTTCCCTAGTCCCCTTGTCTTCAACTGCTCTACTCTGCAGGCTCAGCCCCATCGCCTCTCTAACTGAGTCTAACCATCTGCCTTGTGGTCTTCCTCTCTTTCTGTTACCTTCCATCTTTCCTATCATCATTGTTTTTTTTCTAATGAGTCATTTTTCTCATGATGTGGCCAAAGTATGATTGCCTCAGTTTTGGCATCTTGGCTTCCAGAGAGAATTCAAGCTTGATCTCTTCTAGGACCCATTTGTTTGTCTTCTTGGCTGTCCACTGCATTCTCAGTACTCTTCTCTAGCATCACATTTCAAATGAGTTGATTTGCTTCCTATCAGCTCTTCTTACTGTCCAGCTCTTGAAACTGTATATGGTGAAGAAGAATACAATAGCTGCCTTAGACAATCCTCACTTTAGTGTTCAGAGTTAGGTCTTTACATTGTATCATCTTGTCCAATTCTTTCATAGCAGCCCTTCCCAATCTAAGTCTTCTTCTGATTTATTGACCGCAGTTTCTGTTTTGATAAATATTTGAACCAAGATATGGGAACTCTTTAACTATTTCAATTTTTTCATTGTCTAGGATGAATTCTTGTAGATCTTCTGGGGTCATTATTTTTGCTTTCTTGATGTTCAGCATTAATCCAACCTTGGCACTTTCCTCCTTGACTTTATTCAGTAATTGTTCCAAGTCTTTGTTTCTGCTAGTAGTATTGTATTATTTGCATATCTTGTTACTGTTTCTCTGATCTTCACTTCTCCTTCTTTCATATCTAAATCTGCTCTACATATGATATTTTCTGCAAACAGGTTGAACAGATAGGGTGATAAAATGCAACCTTGCCTGACCCCTTTGCCAATTGGAAACCATTTCGTTTCTCCGTATTCTGTTCTTATAGTAGCCTCTTGTCCTAAGTACAGATTTCTCATCAAGACTTTCAAATGTAGTGGCACTCCCATGTCTTTAAAAGCGTTCCATAGCTTTTCATAATCTATAAAGTCAAAGGCCTTGATATAGCCTATAAAGAAATGCTGGTTTTTCCACCCTGATATTCTTTGGCTCACTCCATTAACCATCATATGTTTGCAACGTGGTCCTTAGTACCTCTTCTTTTCTTGAATCCTGCTTAGATATCTACCAACACCAGATGAAGATGCAGTTTAAATACAGTGTGCCCTTTTTTTATGCGGGGGATCCATTCCAGACACACACCCCCACGTTAAAAAAAATGTATGTTTGAACCCCATTGAAACTGATGGGGCTCATGGACGTGGTGCCATGGGCACGCACCCCATTAATCTAAATGGAACATGCCGCCCCTTGTGCCCTGCGCACTCCTGTGCGGCTTTCAGCGAATGCTGAAATCTGCGTATAGTGCGTCTGTGTATGACATGGGTATTGTTACAATGTGCCCATAGATAAGTGAGACATGGACTACAATACTGAAAATGTCTTCTCATGATGTGGCCAAAGTACAACAATCTCAGTTTCATATTCTTGGCTTCCAGAGAGAGTCCAGGCTTAATCTGTTCAGGGTCCCATTTCATTGTCTTTTCAGCCATCCATTAATTATGGCAACATGTTGGAGAATTCTAACTTTAGTGCTCAGTTATATATCTTGATGCTTTAGGATCCTATCTAGTTCCTTTATGGCTGCCCTTCCCATTCCTGGTCTTCATCTTATTTCTTGACTGCAGTCTCTGTTCTGTTTGTTTGATCCAAGGTATGGGGACTCTTTAACTATTTCAATTTCCTCATTATCTAGGTTAATAGAGGATGATTGTATGTATGAGGAAATCATACAACCTCCTACATAATTGTGATAGTTCTGATCAGGAATATATTTGTTCTTCATAATTTTAATAAAGTTAAATGATTATATATATATAATTTTTTGAATATATCCATGAACAAAACTCCAGAGCAGCGGTGCCCAAACCGTGCCCTTTGAAGAGATTTTATTTTGGACTCCAGTTCCCAGAAGCCCCAGCTGCGTTGTCCAATCACCTAGGATTCTGGGAGCTGAAGTCCACCGCTCTAGGCGAGTACTGTATATATAGTAGCCACTTCCGCCTTTTTGAAGGGGAAGGTAACTACTGCCACAGGCCGACCGGATGTTTACAGGGCCGCACTTCCGGCCCACCATCCCCACTAGTGCGGACGTCTCCGTTGCCTCTGCCGCCGCGCCGTCTTCGTCTCTATGGTGTTTCTGGGCGGCTAGAGCTGCCGATGGGCTCCGTGGCGCGTGCGCGAGCCGGGCCCCCTTAGGAAGAGGAGGAAGAACTGGAGGAGGAGGAGGAGGAGGAGTAGGGGGCCTGGGTTCAGTATCACCGGGGGGAAGAAGAGCAGCAGCGGCAAAAAGAGCAGCGACGGTGCCTCTCCGGCTGGGTCCTCCTCCTCCTCCGCTGGCTCCCCGGGGCTTCTGCGTCGGCAAATGGTTGGTCCGGAGGATGCTGGGGCCGCCGCCGGAGGAGGAGGAGGAGGGTCAGCCTTGCTCCCTTCAGACCAAGAGGAGGAAGAGGAGGAAGAAGAAGCAGCGGGACGGAAGCGGGATGTGAGGCCGCCCTGGAAGCGCCCCGGAGGGAGGATGACCAACGGCGACGCCGGGTTCCTCATGCCGCCTCAGGGAGGGACCCCCGAGGAGCCCCCTCTGCCTGCGCTCCCTCCGCAGGAGAAGCTCCACAACGGCGGCTGCGGCCTCTTCTTCCTCCCCGGGGACGCCGAGGCAGCCTCTCCCCCCGGGTGCTCCTCTTCTTCCTCGGCCTCCCCGTCCTCCTCCTCCGGGAGCCCTTCCCCGGCCTCCGAGGAGGCTCCGGGGGCCAGGGTGCTCCCCTGCCTGCCCTCCTTGGCCTTCATGGACATCAGCCTCCACTCCAGGAACACCTTCGAGGTCAGCCGCAGGCGCAGCGCCCCAGAGCATCTGCAGCAGCAGCAGCAGCAAGAGCAGCCGCCTCAGACGGCCACCACGCCGCCCTCCGCCCTGGAAGACGCAGCCTCCTCCTCCGCCTCCTCCTCCTCCTCTTCCGGCCCGGAGCAAGGGGTCAGGCGGCTGGGGGGCCTCGCAGGGTCCAGCTTGGCCGAGTTCTTCACCAGGTAAAGAAAGGCCTTCGCTCCAGGACACAGCGGTACTCCAGCCCTTTGCCTACGGAATCCTGGGAAGTGTAGTTTGCTCCACAGAACTACCATTCCCAGAATTCCATAGCACTGAGCCAGGGCAGTTAAAGCGGTCTCAAACTGGATTATTCCTGCAGTATGTTTTGGACCCCTGTTGCACTCAGGTCGGTGAAACCGGTGCCACAGAGGCCCTCTTGGGCTGTGTCTACACTCCAGGAGTGATGCGGTTCAGCACCGCTTTAAGTACTGCAGCTCCATGCTACTGATTCCTGGGGTTTATTATGCAAAGGGGCCTTGCAGCGCCTTTGAGGCTAATTAAGGCTGCCTCCAGACTGCAAAGAGAACCCACTTTGACGCCACTCTTAACTGCCATGGCTCCTTGCTATGAAATCCTGGGAGATGTAGTTTGTTGTGGCACCAGAGCTCTCTGATAGAGAAGAATAAATCTCTCGCAGAACTGCAGTTTCCAGAACTCTGTAGCATGGAGCCAGGATAGTTAAAGTGGTGTCAAACTGGATTATTTCTGCAGTGCAGATACAGCCTGAAAGAGAGAAGTTGGTACCATGGGCTTTGCTAGATTTGAGCCTACTTGTCCCCACGCATCTGAGGAAAGTTCATGTTACCAACCTCTTTATCTCAGTTCATCTTAAAGGTGCTATAAGATCCCTTTGCATACTGGGGTGTGTGTGTACGCAGGCGCCTCTGCCATATTCACACAAGACTTTGACCTTGTACTCAGGTCCTTAAAATTGATGCCACAGAAGTCCTCTTGGTCTGTGTCTGTAGTCCAGGGATTCCCAAACTGTGGCCCTCCAGATGTTTTGTACTTCAGCCCCCAGAATCCCCATTGAGCAAGCTGGTAGGGGCTCTTGGGAGCTGTGGCCCAGAACACTTAGAGAACCGAACATTGGGAGCCACTGATTTTGCACTGTAGGGATGATGCAGTTTGGCAGCGCTTTAAGTGCTGTAGCTCCATCCTACAGGTTCCTGGGGTTTAATATGCAAAGGGATCTTGTAGGAGCCAGCGTGGCATAGTGGTTTAAGCATTGGACTGTGACTGTACAGAACAGGGTTCAGATCCCAGCTCTGCCATGGAAACTCACTGAGTGACCTTGGGCAAGTCACACTCTCTCAGCCTTAGAGGATGGCAATGGCAAACCAAGTAACTTACTGAGAAAACCCCATGTGTAGATTAGTTTTGTTAGGGTTGCCATAAGTCAGAAAGAACTTGAAGGCACACAGCAAGAACAGCAACAAAGCACCTTTGAGCCTAACTGGAAGAAAGTTAGTTTTTGTAGGCTTGAGTTTTCATAGACTTGAGACTAGTTCCTCAGATGCATGTTTAGGCTCAAGTCTAAGAAAGCTCATGCTACCAACTTCTTCCTTTCATACAGTCTCAAAGGTGCTACAAGATCCCTTTGCCTACTTATTTCCAGACTAACCCTGCTATGTCTTTGAATGCTGGGATTTGTAATTTTACAAGGTCTTTAGCCTTCTCTGCCAAGGAGTGCTGGTGCCTCACAAAACTACCACTCCCAGGATTCTGTAGGATGGAGCCATGACAGTCAAAGGCGTGCCAAACTGCTTTATTTCCACAGTGCAGAGGCGCCCTTGGGATCTTTGCTGGCTGGAATCACCCACTTTCGGTATAATAGAGCGTATGTCGGGAGCATGAGAGGAATCCTTTCCGCAGTAATTAAAATACCTGGTTTTGTGACCGTCACAGAGTGGCACGTAGAGGTTAAGATACCTGGGGATTGTATCTGCGAAGCATGCAAGGTTTCTTGTTTGCATTGCGCTTTGCAAGCGAACTGTTCCGGTATAGCTTTCCTGATAGTATACTTGCAGTTTAGGTAATCCCTCTTAAGCTTTAGGAGAGTGATCTGGTATCTAAAAAACTAAAAGGAAAGGCAGACCCTTGTCAGAGAAGAAAATGATTTATCTAAGCTGCACTAAAGAACTGTTGGGGTGGTCATTTTTCTCTCTGCCAAGATCCTTAAGGTGGAGAAGACAGCATATATCTCAGTGGTGTTTTGGTTTTGTTAACTTTATTTATACCCTACCTTTCCGTTCCAAAATCTGGGCTCAAGTATTTGTAAACAAGCCTCAGAGAGGAAGGCTTTTTATTTTGTTGTTTTGTTTAAATCTTATCAAGTTGACTGGTGGCTCAGACAGAGTCACTGCTGTTTTCCTCAATTATATATATTCAATTCTGAATTTTCAGGGACAATTCTTTGTTGAGCACCTTTTTATTTCAATTTAGTTGTGTCCCAGACTCCAAATATGAATATTCATTAGTGTCGTAGGGTGCAAGTGGTGGTGCTGATCTTTTAAGGGAGTACTGTCATGGGGACAGAAACTGAAGTAGGGTTCTGTAACAGAAGATCCCTTCAGTAGCAGTTGGATGTTTGTTGCATTGCTGTGCGTAACACCTTGAAAGCAAAGCCATCTTTTTTTGGTTCCAGTGGATCTGATGACCAAGTTTGGTTAAATAATCTTGTCGCTAGAAGATACAGAAAGCATTCTCTTCTCAAAGAAAATGCAAGTGTTAATATATTGCTCGACTGAGATGCCTCTGTAAAATACTGTTTCCAGATAGGTAGACATGGTATACTTGTTTAAGCGTGGGATGGCTCTTGTCACATCATGAAGAACACACCTTGATAAATAACTAGCTTTTCTTTTTCATTTTTTGATTGGGCCTATCCAGTCCCTCTGCATTTTTCTATACTGACTGTCCCAAGTACAGTTAAGTAGTCCCAGGAACAAAGCTTATTTCAACTAGTTAAATGGTAACACATTCTAATAACTTCCTGTCTTATTTTTCTGTGTGGTGATAGATTGCTGTTGTTAATTTTAACAGCTTTTGAGATGGAAAACTTAAGAATTTCTAGGCTAGGGAAGAAACATTTCCAGGCGTTTCCGTTTTATACTTCACAGGATGTGGTGGTGGTGGTGTTATTTTTTGCTGTTTGAAAGAAAGTTGTATGTTCAGAGTTGAGGGTTGTTAGAAGCAAAGCCTCACAGCGTTCTTGGTTATGTCACTGACTAGATTTGAAGAATAAACTCATTTGTGTAAGGCTTCAGTAGACCTATTGTTGGGAAGCTTGATGGGCATTGACATTGCTGAAGCAGAATGCAAGTAATACCCCATTTTAAATTATTCATTTCTCCTACCGGTTTAAGTTCCTCCTCTATCAGTTTTCAAAACATTGTTTCTTTCTTGGGTATTGTAACAATATCTTGGAGAAAGATTATTTGGTGCTATGTAAAATAATGGTTTAAGATAGTTCAATTTTCCCCCC
>NC_056524.1:180326814-180330642 GCF_019175285.1 Sceloporus undulatus
CACGCAAGGCATGGGGAGTTGGGCATCGGGTGCGTGCTTATTTCAGGACCCTTTCTAACGCATTATTACTGTGTTGACCCATATATAGTCGACTAGGATTTCGGTCAAGTTTTGGGCATAATTTATCAACTTATACAGCTTGCCCAGCTACGTGATGTATGCTATAAGAGAGGTGGCAGGGGTAGAATCTATTTTCTTTCTACACTATTGCTTTCTCCGTATTTGAGAGAGAACAACAGCCAGTTTAGCAGACACACACGAGCAATATCATCACCCCCCCCCGCACTCCAAAGAGAGATCGCAGTTAGCGAAATATGGCTATCCCTGCAACAATTGTTTGTTAGAAATTTTTTGGAGACGGGGTGCTGGCATGACTCGCCAGGGGCCAGCCTCTAGTTTACGCCAGAGCCTAACCGCCTGCCTTGCGAAGTCATTTAGTTCTCCAAGTAGAACCCAGTGGTTGTATTGGTGTCACTAGGGTTGGCACTCACCCAGTGCAGATAATTCATGCTGAACACCCCCCTCCCATCTCAGAGATCCTCATACACACATACAGCTCCCAGTAATGTTTTTTTACTACTGTCCATCGCTAAATCATAATTCATGTGTTTACGTGGTACTCGGGATACGAAATACCGGTTAGAAATGGTTCGGGATCGAAAAAAAATCCCATAGGGGAATTATTGCTTCGGTTCGAATGTTTTTTCGGGTACGAAAAAAATCCTTTGGTGCTTTCTTTGAGACCACCGCTCCCTCTTTTCGCAGGCCAATCGCGGGCTTTTCCCCATGAGCGCCTATGGCCATGGCTCGAAGGCAACTCTCTCGCACCCCGCCGCGCCTCCACACCGCAACACCCCCCGACACCACCCCTCGTCACCTCACACCCTCATATCCTCTTTTCTACCGCCCTCTGAATTACCTCAAACTTACGCCTTCACGTCTCCATTCCCCCCCCCCCACCCCCCCCTCCCCTCCTACGCCTCCAATCCCACTCACCCCCTCTCTAGCCACTCCCCCCCCCTCCCCCCCCCCCCCCCCTCCCCCCCAGACCATGTATCACTGAATGAAATGGCAATAGTGCGTGACATAAAAAAAACTAGCCAAATTAAAATTATACCTAAACATACTTATTAGCCCACACAGCCATAGATATTTTACGCATACTAGGTACATTCATTTTGTACGGTACGCACACAAATTAAAGTGAAAGATTTGCAAGATTTAGGTTTTTAAAGATTTTTTTTAACAATTAAAATACGCTTTTTAAATTTTTAATTTAAAAAAAAATACCTGGGCCTTCCTTTCTTCTTCCACTGAGCCTTGCCCGATCACACCATCTCTTCCACAGAACTTTAGTGTTTTTTTAAAGGGATGCAGGCAAATGCTGTTAAGCTGGTTTGTGCCAAAAGACAGATGTTTGGGGACAGTATATCACCCATCCATTAAGTGTAGACACTGCCCAACCCCACACGGCCCAAACTAAAAGGTGCCCCTGGGAGACCCTGAGATAGTAAGATGTCACACCTGTTCAACAGTGATTACTCCCTGTAACTTTAAGAATTGAAAAACTTGATACTTGTCAACCCGTTGTAAAATTAAAATCTTCACTAATTAATGTCCAGTTTTAAAGATAAAGTACTTTACTCTTTTTTTTTGTTAAAGAGCTAGAAGGTTTTATTAGTTGCTTTTGTATCCTTTTGTTTGCTCTTTTGGGTCTCCCATGAAAGGTGGGGATCATAAGGACCTATTGGAAAATACTTTTAATGATAAGGCATATTAGTCTTTCATGAATAAGAAAGAGATAGTTTCTGAGCAAACCCCCAACCAAGTGGTTTCATGTGACCAGACTGCTGAGAGCAAACTTGTAATTGGTTTTGTACTCTCTTCATTCTTCTGACTTTTTCCTGTGGACTGAATGCTGCAATTCCTTCATGGTGAAATATGATAAATATAACTTAAAATACTGTGCATTGCCACTTTGTTTTTATAGTGTGGCATCTGACCCAAGTGCAACTGTACAGCTAGGGCTGCGGTAGCGAGCCTATGGCACGCATGCCAGAGATGGCACATGAAGCCATTTTCAGGGCATGTGGAGGGAGGAGAAGAGGAGGAATAGGTGCACACCTGTTCCTCGATTTCCCAAGCCTTCAGCTGACCGGGAGGGTGGGGGGGGGAGAAGTCCTGTCCCGGAAGTCTCATCTCTCCCTCTCCTCCCCCTGGAAGTCCCGCCCCGGCACCAAGTGGTGCCTTTTAGTTTGGGCACTCGGTCCCTAAAAAGTTAATCATCACTGAGCTATGGCATACTTCCTTGTTGCATGTCTGACTACTGATACAGTAGTACCTCAGTCTCAGTTAATTTAAAGGCTGCATATTTTAAACTCCTGTAATAGTTAAAAAATTGAAGGACATAATATATAAATCAGTTTATGGATTGTATATGAATGCAGAAAAGGAGACAATTTTGCCATGTTCTTGGTCTTTAGAGGACCTGATCCTATATTTCCTCTAGTACTGATATATTAGTGATAGAATTTGAAAAACCTCTCTGATAATTGCCCCTTTAATCAAGAGGGAGTAAACTCTTGGGGCTTATAAACTGCTTTACTTGTTCTGTTCTATCCAGGGCTGGTGTCATTAAACATATTACATTACTGTCCAGAGCAGTTTAATTTGTAATTCTGGTGTTAGTATTAGAATTACAGTTGCTGTGTAGAACTGGGGGGAAGGAGTGGTTGTTGCTGCTGCTTCCGATGATAGGTTTGCAGGAACTTTGGATTTGAAAATTTACCCATGAAGCTTGTCCGCTCCAGCCTTGCTGCCTTCTTCCAGTTTTACTTGGCAATGTGTTCACTTGATACTACATGGGATCATATTTCTATAATCATTGTATTTTATATTGGAAAACGGGTTCGGAGTTGCACTGAAATTTTGAAGCTGTTAACTTCATTTAGTGATTTGAGATCTCTAGAAAAGGTAGAATGCAAAAATATCCAAAAAAATTACAGTGCTCTGAATAATGTTATCTGATTTAATACATTTGATTTAAATATTATATTAAAGCACATTCAAAGCTTTACATCAAGATTATTGACTACAAAATGACTGCACTTGAAAGAATACTAGTTTTCAAGGTCACACACCTAAAGAGAGCTGTACCTGACATATCTTATATCAGCAGAAAAGCTTTCTTTTGCTGAGGTATTATTAGTACCTGAAGCTTCACTGACTCTGTGTACTACCCATGAGTTCCATTTAAACATCAGAAAAAAACTGATTCAATACAACTAAAACATTTTATTTCACTGAAGGATGAATGGAAGTCTTTACATTCAGGCAAATCATATTTTTGGGGCTCTTGTATGTGTGACTGACAAGCAAGGGATTTTATGAAATAGAAACAAGCTTAGCTGTGTCTTCATTTGTTAGTCTATTTCTCTGAGCATCAGGGTTTGCCAATAACTGTCTCCTTAGAAGGATAAATATAACTTCATATCATTCCAAAACACGGTTTAACTGCCCTTGCTCAATGCTAGGGAATTCTGGGAACTGTAGTTTTGTGAAAGTTTGAGCCTTCTCTGTCAGAGTTCTGGTGCCCCAATTCCCAGGATTCCCTAGCTCTGAGGCAGGGTAGTTAAAGCAGTCTCAAACTGAATTATTTCTGCGGTGTGTTTTGGACCATCCTATATTTGGACCATTTAATAACATTAATGATTGCAGTAAAACAGCCCAGATTACTAGAGATGTGTGTGTGTTGTGGGAAAATACCATTGAAAAAACATTGTATTGGAAAATTTTCTGTTTTGGAAATTTTTCTTCAAAAGGTTTTTA
>NC_056524.1:180330667-180340665 GCF_019175285.1 Sceloporus undulatus
GTTTTACTTACGCCTTCTTCTGTTCTTTACAGTGTTGCTTTTGCTTCTTGCCTGATTCTCATGAATTGGCCCGACATAAAGCGTTCCTTACAGTTCTAGTGTTACTTACATTTCATAATCTTGTAGTTCCACTTGTATAAAAATAACTTATTTTGTGAGCATTTATAAGAATCAAGCCCCAGTAAAAACAGAAAAAGATCAGTATCAGACAATATTTTTTATTTCTTCTAGTCTTGCAGACATAAAATATCATTCCCGAAAAAAAGAACTGGGGGAAGAAAGAGAAGCAGGGATCGGGATTAATATATCTTCATGAGCATTATCTTCATACTAAAAAAGAAAATCTTCCACATTTTATTTTGCAAAAAAACTTATATAGAAAAATCAACCTCAGGAATAAGCCGAGTTTTCCCCCAGTTTTTCTATCTCCTGCCCCAGCCTTCATTTTTCTAGGATAGGGGATGAATAAAACTGCAATAGTGACCACATGCCTTCTATGGGACTATGTTAATTCTGTTTTAGTCTTTCAGAGGATGATATTGACAGCATTGACAGCTTCTGGAGTACTTGTCTGTCCTTGGAAACGCCATACAGCACTCATTGTGGCTGGATGTGTGTTATATTATAGTTATATATATATATGTCCTAGCCCCCTTTTTTTCTCCTCCTCTCTTCATGCATTATACAGATGGAAAGGATGTGAGCAGGTATTAACAGATGATGCAGAAGAGAAGTAGAGAGGGTGTGTGTGTGTGTGTTGTCTTTCCATCATAGTTTTTTCAGATGTCAGATACTGCACTGTGTTTATTTAACATGGATGGCTTTATAATCAAGCCCTTCTACGTTTGTCAAATTATTATTAATTATTATTATTATTTTATTATTATTATACTCCACTCTTCAGCCAAACTGGTCACCCTGATTTGAAGTTCTCCAATGGCCTTGGCATTGGGGATGCAGACACCAATGCTTTCCATAAATGTTGAGACGATTAGTTCAGCTTTTTCTGAGTAGTCTATATATATGCCAATTAAGTTACTGTTAAATTAGTATGATATTGAATATAAAGCTACTTAGTGATCTGGAGCCTGGTGAAGCTTTCCAGAGCCAGACATGTCTGAAGGGTGTGCTTCCCTATGAGCAAATATTTTTTAAAATTATTATTTTTTGTTGAATTTCTGCATTCTTCCGAGGCCAATGTGTCCCCTAGAAACAGGGTTTCTCAACCGTGTGGGTTGGGACCCCTTTGGGGGTCGCCCTAAGACCATTAGAAAATACCTATTCAGTTACAGTACGACTAGCAATGAAAATAATTCATGGGTTTGGGTCACCACAACATGAGGACTGTTATTAAAGGGTTGTGGCATTAGGAAGGTTGGGAACCAATGCCCTGAAGAATCCAACAGTAAGGTTGTTCTCATTACCGTAGAAGCTTGCCTCTAGATTGGAGACCTTTCGTTAATGGAAGGATCCCACTGTTCAGGAAGGGGAGTGTTTGGAATTTGTTATATTTTTTATTGCTCTGGTAGATGGCCTTAGTTTTTACATGGTTTGCAGTAAATTACAAATATAAAACACAAAAAATGAACCAGTGACTAAATGTAGCAAGTGATGAATGATAACTACCAGTTGGCCCACCACATTTTGCGCACTTAGGGACGTAGGACCACCGTGAAAGTGGACAACTCCAAATAAAAACAACACTAGTTTTTTAAAAAACCTGAGAAAACACCTCTCTTGACATCCCTAGGTCCTCCAGCACAACTTGTGGTTAACATCTGCCAGATGTTGAGCATAAGATGCAAGTGGGCAACCTACAATGCCTAGAGAAATTTTCGCTCTATGAATCTCTAGATCTTCCAGTGTGGACTTTTGGCAGAAGTTGACCATAGAGTCACACTGGAGGACCTAGGTTCCTGAGAGAACATATTAATCAATCCATGAATAATCACCATCGCCCAAGTCTAGATCCGCAGATGTGGAGGCCCGACTGTAAAACTAGCAGCAAAATGAAGTGCCGTGACCTAAAACCACTAAGCCCTGTTATTAAAAGGCCTGGAAGATTAAAAAGGTCTTCACCTAGCAATGGAAAGACTCTAACACAGGGGCCAGGTAAGCCTCAGGGAAGGCATTCCACCACAGAAGATACCCTCATGAGAAAGACTCTCTTTATAACCTGCAAAGTTCCCTGAGGTTTCTTCCTGTCACTGTCTTAAATCTTTGGGTCGCTCTGGGTGGTGACGGGTTTAGATTTGTGTGTGTTTGTGCATGTATCTGTGGTTGTGGGAGGAAACCATCCTATTACGGTTTTGCTTATAATGGTTTCTTCCCCCATTGCTGTTAGTAAAACATTTGTGCAATAGAAAAAACATCTGTCTCTCTATTAAAACAACTTTCATGGTTCACTTTCTCAATAATTATGAAAAGTTTAGCTTACTTCCTGAGGGCTAGTGTTCCTTATGCATTATGGCAACATTTGCCATACCAAAGGAAAAGAGAGTGTAAACTCCGTCCGGAAGGAAATTTGTTTAAAAACTGAGCTTGCAGTTCAGTCATGTAACATAACCATCTAGTCTAGACTCTAAGGGGGGGAACATTTGACTCACTTTGTTTTTCTTTGTCTCTGCTATTCGCTTCCTAAACATAGAGCAGTGTTATGGAACGTTATGCACACTCTATGTATACTATTCAAGCTACTAGTCCTTCAGTTCAAATGTGTGACTTCTATAAAACGCATCAGTACCGTGAACGCAGCAGTTGCAGAGCACCATTATTCTTTGTTTTTATTGTTTATTGGCCCCAACAAGACAACAAGTGCATGTACAGCTGTTATGGTATTCATGTACTCAATATAACACAGTGGAAGATGGAAGATGGATATTCAGAGAAAGCCTGTATTCTGTTAAATTGTATCTAATAGCATGTAAGAGACTTTTTCTTTTTAGCCATTATATTGCTGCCCAAGTAGGCGCAGGTAGTAGCGATTGTCATGGCTGCTTTTCAGAAAAAAGGGAGTATTAATCTTGTCACAGAAGAATGGTGGGATTGGGATGCAAACAAGCATAAATGCTTGTTTGGGAAACCCCTGTAGCTAATTACAGATACTTAACCAACATACACTGAATTGCACAAAGCTCAGTTTCATGTTAACTTCAGAAGCACAGCATGTTCCTACAAGTTCTAAATACAACACATTGGATACTGTTTGCTCCCTGGAATCTTAGCATGTGTTTTTAATGTACTGGATTTAATTTTCCATGTGGGTACACCTGAAACTTTTCGAGACTGCTGGCAGATTTCTGGAGCCAAACTCATTTAAAGTCAAACTGTTTCATATTTCAGATGCAATTACTCTTTCCATAAGTAGCTTATTGTATGTAGATAGTAAAACAGTTATGCAAATGCACTGGCGTATTGGTATTGCACACATAGGGTACTTTTCGTTTGTTGTTTAATGATACTTGATCACACACACTAGTGACCCGCAGACGGGTTGTCCCCACTGGAAAAATAAATACGCTTACTCTATTTCGAGCCTTGACTGTTTAGACCAGCGGTTCTCAAACCTGTGGGTCGCAACCCCTTTGGGAGTTGAATGACCCATTCACAGGGGTCGTCTAAGCCCATCGGAAAACAGTAGCAAAATTGCAGTATGACGTAGCATAAAATAATTTTATGGTTGAGGTCACCAACAACATGAGGAACTGTATAAAGGGCCGCAGCATTAGGAGGAAGGTTGAGAACTGTTGGTTTGTTGAGACAATGCACGAGGCTGAAATGGGGTAAAACTGAGACCACGCTACACCTCTTGGGGCTAAAAACCAGAGCAAAAAGAAGCCCATCTGGCACATGCTCTAATGCGAAAAGTGTGCATCATTCCACCCACATATAAAACATCACAATGATGAGTGCATGAATGCTGGAAAGCCCAGGCCGCTATGGAAGCCAATCTGGAAGGTACACCCTTGGCTGGTGGGCGCAGCTGCCAGCACCATTGCTTTCCATACAGTTTTTTCATTTGAGCATCCGGGTTGTACTAGTGGCCAATTGCGCCATGAGCTGATCACACCTCCATGATGTGAAAGTAACACACAAACACAGCAGGTGGGCCAATAATGCAATGCTTGTAATTAAACAATACACAAAGCAGACATTCCAACCGGTGGCATGAGTGAATGAGGGGAAGTGGGCATGTTAGGGGCCCTTCATGAGTTGTGTTTTGCCCTTGCGTCTCTTGGCTAATGCACTTTGCAGCCGTGTATCAGTGTGACTGTGTGGCCAGTCACATGGACCATCACAAGGGATGGCAAGCTAGTTGGGAAGCGGGATGGTGTGTGTGTTTGGGTGTGATGGTGCCACAAAAAGGTGGGGAAGTGGGGGGGGGGAAAGCAGGCCAGTGCGGCTTGACATCACGTGTACCAATTGCCACTGGGTTGTTTGGCCCACCTTGGGACGTGGGCCGTGCAGACAGTGGGGTTTCCACCCGGTTTGGGGAAAACCAGAGATCTACTGTACCTGGTTTTTCCTCTCCATCTGCTTAGGCCTTAAGTTCAGCCAAAGGATTATTGACTGTGTATTAATTTGGTTATGTTAATTTAACCCATTGTTAAAGCACAAACCCATCTCATCAACTAGTAAAATTTGTACTTAGCACTTTTCAGTTAGTTTCGAATGAACAAAATCAGAGTTGAGTAGACAAATTTAGACCCGTTTGTGTTTTGTTTTTGACCCTAGGCCATTCTCAATACAAACCAATGAGGTACAAAACTAAACCAATACAACCTGGAATAATAGCATATAGCTCAAGACTACTTTAAAATTCAAAAAATTACAAACACTTGGATATAATAAAATATATGCTAGGGTAGATAAGAACATTCCCGAACCATGCAACTGCACATCAGCAACTTGTTTTTGCTAACCAGGGCGATACATCTAATTTTTTTTTTAAAAAAACTTTTTCTTACAGAAACTTCTTTACCAAAAGGACCACGGGAACTCAAACCTGCTGTCCACAGTGCTCCTGGCTGGAAGTTGTTTGGAAAAGTTCCACCAAAAGAGAAACTTGCCGAAAGACTCCAAATAATTCAACAGGTAACAGTGTGCTGAATTTCCATACTATGTGTCTGTTATGTCCTTGGTTTTACGGAGCCGAAGTTCTTGAGGTAAACAGCTTTTATAGATTTACTATAATAAAAATAATAAAATTTCTAATCTGTGGTGGTAAAAATTTTGGGGAAATGAAGCCATATTGTTTTGCACCTAAAACCGCGGCTTGGTATGATCTAGACGTGTAATCCTATCATCCAGTCCACATGCCTTTTGCAGTACAGATAGATTATGTTGCTTTCAGATATCGTGGTATTAAACAAAATCACATACTTGAATCCTATGTATCTCATACTCGTCGAAGTCCTGCTGAACAAAGTAAAATTTACTTCCGACGTAGGCATGCAATGAGATTGGCCTGTCATATGTGGAGCAGGAGTGGGGAATTTCTTGCTGGATTTGCCTGTGGTTCTCCCCTCCTTCCATTCCCTTTGCGTTCTTCACTGTACCCTGCCATTGTCAGATGGGGAGGAGGAATCCCATTTGCACCTTGGGGCCTCCCCCCCCAAGCCAATTGCTATGTGAGAAAATTTTGGAGGAGGATCACAGTGTGGGAGAGGAATATGTAATCTTTTCTGTGCCTGGCTCCCATTGCTTCCTATGTGATATTACTATCCTGCGTATATCTAACCATTCTCAACACACCAGGTATTGTATGATTTTGAAATGGGTCTGTTAATACTTCGATGGGAGGGTGACCTCCGAATCCTGGCCGACCCCCCAGAGAACATCTTTCAGTTCACAGTTCATAGTACTGGGCTAGGGCTTCAGTATAAGGCAGCTTCCTGTGATCTAAATAGCTTAGAAAAATGAATTGGCTCAACAGGGATCCCTTTCCCCAACTGAATTGCTTTGTTTGTGAGAATGGCCCCTTACAGACGGGCATAAAAGTACGGACTGGGTCCGTACAGGGTTAGAAAGGGGCGTCACTTCTTGTACGCCCCTTCACCCTAGTATGGACCCAGTCCATACAAAATGGCAGCCCCCGTTTCCACACGGGGGCTACCCTATACAAACTTCACCACCGTTGCGCCTCCAAACAGGGCTGTGCGGTTGTGATGTAGTGGGGCCACGCAGGGCGCCCCGGCTGGCCTTTCTGCGGCCCCGGCAGGAGCTCTGTTTCGGAGCTTCTTCCAGCTTTGCGTGCTGTTGCGCAGCCTTTACATGGCGCTGTGCCAGCGACGCAAGAGGAAAAAGGGGGCCAAGCGGTTCCCTTTCTTCTCCTCCCGCCGCCGCTGGGTGTCTTGGGGCCTGAAGCCCCAAGGACACCCTTTCCAGGCCGCGGGGGAAGCGGCTTTTTGCAGCTTCCTGCAGCCTGGAAAGTGGCGGATCGGGGCCTCGCGAGGCTGCCGTTGTGGCAGCTGAGGCCCCGATCCGGTGGGGAAAGGGCCCCAAACGGGCGGTCTGTAACGCGCCAACAGAAAGACGAAGGAGGTGATAGACCTATGGAGCAAAGGTGGGAAAAGAACAAGAGGGTGGAGAGAAACAGCGGTTGTGGTGGAGGGAATGGGATTTTGAATAAGTAGAGGTTACTGGCTTCAAGGCCAGGGGCATTCCTAGAGTAGCTTCAAAAGAATACAGATGTGAATTACTCTCAAAAGAGCCAAAACAAAATAGGGATGCAGTGGCTTAAAACCTGCCAGTTGGTATGAACCTCTAGCATGGTATACAAAAGTTACCGAATGAACCATCATTGGTTCGTTGATGATTCCGGTGAGCATGCCATTTCTCACCAGCACAGTGACAATGGTCCTCAGATTCCCTAAATCTCATTTTTATTTTCTTAAAAGGCACTTAGATTTTAAAAAACATGTTCATTCCTTATATGCAATGACCCATTCTCCTCAATATACCCTGCTCAGGGAAGATCAGGAAATGGTGTGAATGAACATGGGTGTGTGGATTATTCCCCAAAGATTACATTAGTGACCAATGTTGGCTAAAAATAATTAGTATTCCTTGAAGATGCAGAGACTTTGAGAAGAAATCTTAGTCATCAAAACCACCCAAGCTCTGTAATTTTTTCATTTTCTGTGTGTACTTGCTCTTAAATGTGTTGATGGCTTTTAAAAAAAACATTTGTTTCTTTCTTTCTTTTCTCTAAAAATCAGTAATGCTGAATCTAAGAATGCAGTAAAATATGTGTACTTAACTGAGTGATTGTTTCCTGTATCAAACATGCATGGCACCCCTAATTTATTGGAAAACACTGCTGATTAATTTCAAAGAATCATTATGTTATAGCTCATTTTTAATACTAGACCAAGGTATTACTGTTTCTTACATATAATGCTGTATATCCATTGATTAACTGTCTTGCGGAATCCAGAAATCAATCATTTTACATTGATAATAATAATAACTACATATAATAAATTTTTATTTATATCCCGCTCCTTCCCACACGATCAGGGCACGCTTACAACATACATTAAAACAATGTAATAGAATACAATAAAACCTATATCAGCTAACTACAGTACAAAACAAGCTAAAACCCCATTAGCCCACTCTTGGCCCACGGAAGAGGAGGGAGGCCCAAGGATTTTATTCGGGGAATGCTTGTTGGAAACGAATGGTTTTAAATCCTTTCTGAATTGGCCAGGGAGTGTGATGAGCGGAGCCCAGTGGGCAGCGTGTTTCAAAGGGCCGGGGCGGCGTGGATGGAAAATGTCCTCTTCCTGGTGGGGTTACGAAAAAAATCCATAGAAAAAAACTGTTCCGGGTTACGAAGGTTAGTTCGGGTTACGAAAAATTTTTTGGTGCTTTTCGGCGCTTTTTCGCACGAAATCGCGGCTTTTCCCCATTAGCGCCTATGGCTTTTTCAGCTTACGAAGGATTTCGGGTTACGAACGCGGCAGCGGAACGAATTATTTTCGTAACCCGGGGTACCACTGTATTCAAAATCCCATTCCCTCCCACCACACCGCTTTTCTCTCTCCACCCTCTTGTTCTTTTCCCCACTTTGCTCCATAGGTGCTATCACCTCCTTCGTCTTTCTTTGGCGCGTTACAGACCGCCCGTTTGGGGCCCTTTCCCCACCGGATCGGGGCCTCAGCTGCCACAACGGCAGCCTCTGAGGCCCCAATCCGCCGTTTTCCAGGCTGCAGGGAAGCTGCAAAAGGCCGCTTCCCCGCGGCCTGGAAAGGGGTGTCCTTGGGGCTTGAAGCCCCAAGGACACCCAGCGGCGGCGGGGAGGAGAAGAAAGGGACCGCTTGGCCCCTTTTTCCTCTGCGCCGCTGGCACAGCCATGTAAAAGCTGCGCCCAGCGACGCAAAGCTGGAAGAAGCTCTGAAACAGAGCTCCTTCCGGGGCCGCAGAAAGGCCATCCTAGGCGCCCTTGCACGGCCCCACTACATCACAACCGCACAGCCCTGTTTGGAGGCGGCACGGTGGTGACGTCATAATGGTAGCCCCTGTGTGGAACGGGCGCCGCCATTTTGTATGGACTGGGTCCATACTAGGGTTAGGGGCGTCAAGAAGTGACGCCCCTTTCTAACCCTAGTACGGACCCAGTCCGTACTTTTATGCCCGTCTGTAATGGGCCGTTCTCACAAACAAAGCAATTCAGTTTGGTAAAGGGATCCCTGTTGATGCCAATTCATTTTTCTAAGCTTATTTAGATCACAGGAAGCTGCCTTATACTGAAGCACCTAGCCCAGTACTATGAACTGTGACTGAAAGATGTTCTCTGGGGTTTCGGCCAGGATTCTGAGGTCACCTCCCACCTAAGTATTAATCAGACCCATTTCAAAATCATACAATACCTGGTGTGTTGAGAATGGTATGATATACGCAGGATAGTAATACCACATAGGAGGCAATGGGAGCCAGGCACAGAAAAGATTACATATTCTCTCCTCAGCTGTGATCCTCCTCCAAAATTTTCTCACATAGCAATTTGGCTTGGGGGGGGGAAGACCCCCATATGTGCAAATGGGATTCCTCCTTCCCCATCTGCTAATGGCAGGGTACAGTGAGGAAGCATAAAGGGAATGGAAGGAGGGGAGAACCACAGGGCAAATCCAGCCAGAAATTCCCCACTCCTGCTCCACATATTTACAGGCCAGTCTCATGCATGCCTACTCGGAAGTAAATTTTACCTTGTTCAGCAGGACTTCGACGAGTATGAGATACATAGGATTCAAGTATGTGATTTTGTTTAATACGCACATATACTGAAAGCACATAATTCTATCTGTACTGCAAAAGGCATGTGGACTGGATGATAGGATTACACTTCTAGATCATACCAAGGCTCTGTTTAGGTGCAAAACAATATGCTTCATTTCCCCAAAATTTCTACCACCACAGATATATAAATTTTATTATTTTTATTATAGTTAAATATATAAAAGCTGTTTACCTCAAGAACTCTGCTCCATAAAATACCAAGGACATAACAAGACACATATGTATGGAAATATCACACTACATTTTACCTGTTGAATTATTTTGGAGTCTTTCTGCAAGTTCTCTTTTGGTGGAACTTTTCCAAACAACTTCCAGCCAGGAGCACTGTGGACAGCAGGTTTGAGTTCCTTTGTCCTTTTGGTAAAGAAGTTTCTGTAAGAAAAAGTTTTTTTAAAAAAAAAATTAGATGTATCTGCCCTGTTAGCAAAACAATTTGCTGATGCTGCAGTTGATTGTTCTGGGAATGTTCTTATCTAACCATAGCATATATTTTATTATATCCAAGTGTTGTAATCTTTTTGAATTTTTAAAGTATTCTTGAGCTATATGCTATTTATTCCATGTTGTATTGTTTAGTTGTACTCATTTGTTTTGTATGAGAATGGCCTAGGGTCCAAAACAAAAACACAAACTGGTCTAAATTTTGTCTACTCAACTCTGATTTGTTCATTCTAGAACTAACTGAAAAGTGCTAA
>NC_056524.1:180340690-180348211 GCF_019175285.1 Sceloporus undulatus
TCACCAGAAGAGGACATTTTCATCACGCCGCCCCGGCCCTTTGAAACACGCTGCCCACTGGGCTCCGCTCATCACTCCCTGGCCAATTCAGAAAGGATTTAAAACCTGTTCGTTCCAACAAGCATTCCCCGAATAAAATCCTGTGGGCCCCCTCTCTTCCGTGGCCAAGAGGTGGGCTAATGGGGTTTAGCTTGTTATTGTACTGTAGTAGCTGATATGGTTTTATTGTATTCTATTACTTTGTTTTAATGTATGTTGTAAGCTGTGCCTGATCTGGGGAAGGAGCGGGATATAAATAAAAATTTATTATATGTAGTTATTATTATTACAATAAAATGATTGATTTCTGGATTTCCGCAAGAACGTTAATCAATGGATATACGCATTATATGTAAGAAACAGTAATACCTTGGTCAGTATTAAAAATGAGCTATAACATATGATTCTTTGAAATTAATCAGCAGTGTTTTCCAATAAATTAGGGGTGCCATGCATGTTTGATACAGGAAACAATCACTCAGTTAATTACACATATTTTACTGCATTCTTAGATTCAGCATTACTGATTTTTAGAGAAAAGAAAGAAAGAAACAAAATGTTTTTTTAAAAGCCATCACACATTTTAAGAGCAAGTACACACAGAAAATGAAAAAATTACAGCAGCTTGGGTGGTTTGATGACTAAGATTTCTTCTCAAAGTCTCTGCATCTTCAAGGAATACTAAATTATTTTAGCCAACATTGTCACTATGTAATCTTTGGGGAATAATCCACACACCCATGTTCATTACACCATTTCCTGATCTTCACTGAGCAGGGTATATTGAGGAGAATGGGTCATTGCAAATAAGGGGAATGAACATGTTTAAAATCAAGTGCCTTTTAAGAAAATAAAAATGAGATTTAGGAAATCTGAGGACCATTGTCACTGTGCTGGTGAGAAATGGCATGCTCACCGGAATCATCAACTGAACCAATATGGTTCATTCGGTAACTTTTGTATACCATGCTAGAGGTTCATACCAACTGCAGGTTTTACACCTGCATCCCTATTTTGTTTTGCTCTTTTAGAGTATCACATCTGTATTCTTTTGAAGCTACTCTAGGAATGCCCCTGGCTTTGAAGCCAGTAACCTCTACTTATTCAAAATCCCATTCCCTCCCACCACACCGCTTTTCTCTCCACCCCTTGTTCTTTTCCCACTTTGCTCCATAGGTCTATCACCTCCTTCGTCTTTCTTGGCGCTGTACAGACCGCCCGTTTGGGGCCCTTTCCCCACCGGATCGGGGCCTCAGCTGCCACAACGGCAGCCTCGGAGGCCCCGATCCGCCACTTTCCAGGCTGCAGGAAGCTGCAAAAAGCCGCTTCCCCCGCGGCCGGGAAGGGTGTCCTTGGGGCTTCAGGCCCCAAGACACCCAGCGGCGGCGGGAGGAGAAGAAAGGGACCCGCTTGGCCCCCTTTTTCCTCTGCGTCGCTGGCACAGCCCATTAAAGGCTGCGCACAGCAACGCAAAGCTGGAAGAAGCTCCGAAACAGAGCTCCTCCGGGGCCGCAGAAAGGCCACCTAGGCGCCCTGCGTGGCCCCCTACATCACAACCGCACAGCCCTGTTTGGAGGCGGCAAGGTGGTGAGTTTGTATGGTAGCCCCCGTGTGGAACGGGGGCTGCCATTTGTATGGACTGGGTCCATACTAGGGTAGGGGCGTCAGAAGTGACGCCCCTTTCTAACCCTAGTACGGACCCAGTCCGTACTTTTATGCCCGTCTGTAAGGGCCATTCTCACAAACAAAGCAATTCAGTTGGTAAAGGGATCCCTGTTGATGCCAATTCATTTTTCTAAGCTATTTAGATCACAGGAAGCTGCCTTATACTGAAGCACCTAGCCCAGTACTATGAACTGTGACTGAAAGATGTTCTCTGGGGTCGGCCAGGATTCGAGGTCACCTCCCATCAAGTATTAACAGACCCATTTCAACATCATACAATACCTGGTGTGTTGAGAATGGTATAGATATACGCAGGATAGTAATATCACATAGGAAGCAATGGGAGCCAGGCACAGAAAAGATTACATATTCTCTCCCACACTGTGATCCTCCTCCAAAATTTTCTCACATAGCAATTGGCTTGGGGGGGAGGCCCCAGTGCAAATGGGATTCCTCCTCCCCATCTGAATGGCAGGGTACAGTGAAGAAAAGGGAATGGAAGGAGGGGAGAACCACAGGCAAATCCAGCCAGAAATTCCCACTCCTGCTCCACATATACAGGCCAATCTCATGCTGCCTACTCGGAAGTAAATTTTACTTTGTTCAGCAGGACTTCGACGAGTATGAGATACATAGGATTCAAGTATGTGATTTTGTTAATACGCACATACTGAAAGCAACATAATCTATCTGTACTGCAAAAGGCATGTGGACTGGATGATAGGATTACACTCTAGATCATACCAAGCCCGTTTAGGTGCAAAACAATAGTTCATTTCCCCAAAATTTTTACCACCACAGATTAAAATTTTATTATTTTTATTATAGTAAATTATAAAGCTGTTTACCTCAAGAACTTCGGCTCCATAAAACCAAGGACATAACAGACACATAGTATGGAAATCACACACATTTACCTGTTGAATTATTTGGAGTCTTTCGCAAGTTCTCTTTTGGTGGAACTTTTCCAAACAACTTCCAGCCAGGAGCACTGTGGACAGCAGGTTTGAGTTCCTGTCCTTTTGGTAAAGAAGTTTCTGTAAGAAAAAGTTTTTTTAAAAAAAAAATTAGATGTATCTGCCCTGTTAGCAAAACAATTGCTGATGCTGCAGTTGATGTTCGGGAATGTTCTTATCTAACCTAGCATATATTTTATTATATCCAAGTGTTGTAATTTTTTGAATTTTAAAGTATCTTGAGCTATATGCTATTATTCCATTGTATTGTTTAGTTGTACTCATTGTTTGTATGAGAATGGCCTAGGGTCAAAACAAAACACAAACGGGTCTAAATTTTGTCTACTTCTACTCAACTCTGATTTGTTCATTCTAGAACTAACTGAAAAGTGCTAAATTACAGATTTTACTAGTTGATGAGATGGGTTCTTGTTTAACAATGGTTAAATTAACATAACCAAATTATACACATTCAAAATAATCCTTTGGCTGAACTTAAGGCCTAAGCAGATGGAGAGGAAAAACCAGGTAGATCCTGGTTTTCCCCAAACCGGGTGGAAACCCCACTGTCTGCACGGCCCACTCCCAAGGTGGGCCAAACACCCATGGGCAATTGGTACCACGTGATGTCAAGCCACACTGCCTGCTTTTCCCCCCACTTCCCCACCTTGTATGTGCACCATCACACAAACACACCACCTCCGTCTTCCCAACTAGCTGCCATCCCATTGGATGGTCCATGTGACTGGCCACACAGTCACACCGATACACTGCCTGCACAGTGCATTAGCCAAAGAGACACAATGGCAAAACACAATCATGAAGGGCCCCTATACATGCCCACTTCCCCTCATTCATCTCATGCCACCGGTTGGAATGTCTGCTTTGTGTATGTTTTAATTACATCCATTGCATTATTGGCCACCTGCTGTGTTTGTTGTACTTTCACATCATGGAGTGTGTGACAGCTCAATGGCGCAATTGGCCACTAGTACACCTGTATGCTCAAATGAAAAAACTGTATGGAAAGCAATGGTGCTGGCAGCTGCGTCCCACCAGTCCAAGGGCGTACCTTCCAGATTGCTTCCATATGCTGCCTGGGCTTTCCAGCATTCATGCACTCACATTGTGATGTTTATATGTTGGTGGAATGATGCACACTTTTCGCATTAGAGCAGTGCATATGGGCTTCTTTTTGCTCTGGTTTTTAGCCCCAGAGTGTAGCTTGGTCTCAGTTTTACCCCATTTCAGCCTCGTGCATTGTCTCAACCAACAGTTCTCAACCTTCCTAATGCTGCGGCCCTTTAATACAGTTCCTCATGTTGTGGTGACCCTCAACCATAAAATTATTTTTATTGCTACTTCATAATTGCAATTTTGCTACTGTTTTCCAATGGTCTTAGGCGACCCCTGTGAATTGGTCATTCAACTCCCAAAGGGGTTGCGACCCACAGGTTGAGAACCGCTGGTCTAAACAGTCAAGGCTCGAAATAGAGTAAATCGTATTTATTTTTCCAGTGTGGACAACCCTTCTGCCTGTCACTAGTGTGTGTGATCAAGTATCATTAAACACAAGTGAAAAGTACCCTACGTGTTCAAATACCAGTATCTCAGTGCATTTGCATAACTGTTTTACTATCTACATACATATAAGCTACTTATGGAAAGAGTTAATTTGCATCTGTAAATATGAAACAGTTTGACTTTAAATTATTTTGGCTCCAGAAATCTGCCAGCAGTCTCTAAAAGTTTCAGGTGTACCCACATTGAAAATTAAATCCATGTACATTAAAAACACATGCATAAGATTCCAGGGAGCAAACAGTATCCAATGTGTTGTATTTAGAACTTGTATGAACATGCTGCTTCAGAAGTAACATGAAACTGAGCTTGTGCAATTAGTGTATGTGGTTAAGTATCTGTAATTAGCTACATGGTTTTCCAAACAAGCATTTATGCTTGTTGTGCAATCCAATCCACCATTCTTTCTGTGACAAGATTAATACTCCCTTTTTTCTGAAAAGCAGCCATGACAATCTCTACCTGCTCCTACTTTGGGCAGCAATATAATGGCTAAAAAGAAAAAGTCTCTTACATGCTATTAGATACATATTTAACAGAATACAGGCTTTTCTGAATATCCATCTTCCATCTTCCACTGTGTTATATTGAGTACATGAATACCATACAAGCTGTACATGCACTTGTTTGTCTTGTTGGGCCAATAAACATATAAAAACAAAGAATAATGGTGCTCTGCAACTGCTGCTTTCACTGTACTGATGCGTTTTATAGAAGTCACACATTTTATACTTGAATGAGTATACATATATGTGTGCATAACTTCCATAACACTGCTCTATGTTTAAGACAAAAAGGAAGCGAATAGCAGAGACAAGAAAAACAAAGGTGAGTCAAATGTTTCCCCTTAGAGTCTAGACTAGATGGTTATTTACATGACTGAACTTCAAGCTCAGTTTTTAAACTAAATTTCCTTTCTGACTGAGTTTCACTCTCTTTTCCTTTGGTATGGCAAATGTTGCATAATGCATAAGGAACACTAGCCCTCATAGAAAGTAGCTAAACTTTTCATAATTATTGAGAAAGTGAACATGTAAAGTTTTGTTTTATGAGAGACAGATGTTTTTCTATTGCACAAATGTTTTACTAACAGCAATGGGGAAGAAACCATTATAAGCAAAACCGTAATAGGATGGCTTTCCTCCCACAACCACAGATACATGCACAAACACACACAAATTCTAACCCTGTCACCACCCAGAGACCCAAAGATTTAAGACAGTGACAGGAAGAAACCTCGGGGAACTTTTGCAGGTTATAAAAGAGAGTCTTTCTCATGAGGGTATCTTCTGTGTGGAATGCTCTTCCCTGAGGCTTACCTGGCCCCTGTGTTATAGTCTTTCCATTGCTAGGTGAAGACCTTTTTAATCTTCCAGGCCTTTTAATAACAGGGCTTAGTGGTTTTAGGTCACAGCACTCTCATTTTGCTGCTAGTTTTACAGTCGGGCCTCCACATCTGCGGATTTGACTTTTGCAGATTTGATTATTCATGGATTTGATTAATATGTTCTCTCTAGGAATCTCTAGGTCCTCCAGTGTGACTCTATGGTCAACTTCTGCCAAAAGTCACACTGGAAGATCTAGAGATTCATAGAGCGAAAATTTCTCTAGGCATTTGTAGGTTGCCCACTGCAATTCTATGCTCAACATCTGGCAGATGTTAACCACATAGTTGTGCTGGAGGACCTAGGGATGTCAAGAGAGGTGTTTTCTCAGGTTTTTTAAAAAACTAGTGTTGTTTTTATTTGTAGTTTTTCCACTTTCACGGTGGTCCTACGTCCCTAAGTGCAGCAAATGTGGTGGGCCAACTGTATTATCATTTCATCACTTGCTACATTTAGTCACTGTTTCATTTTTTGTGTTTTATATTTGTAATTTACTGCAAACCATGTGAAAACTAAGGCCATCTACCAGAGCAATAAATAAATATAACTAATATCCAAACACTCCCCTTCCTGAACAGTGGGATTCCTTCCATTAACAGAAAGATCTCCAATCTAGAGGCAGCTTCTACTGTAATGAGAACAACCTTTACTGTTGGATCTTCTAGGGCAGTCGTTCCCAACCTTCCTAATGCCACAACCCTTTAATACAGTTCCTCATGTTGTGGTGACCCAAACCCATGAAATTATTTTCATTGCTAATTCGTAACTGTAAATGAATAGGTATTTTCTAATGGTTTTAGGCGACCCCCAAAGGGGTCCCAACCCACAGGTTGGGAACCACTGTTCTAGGGACACATTGGCCTCTGGAGGAATGCAGAAATTCAACAAAAAATAATAATTTTTTAAAAATATTGCTCATAATGGAAGCACCCTTTCAGTACAGTCTGGCTCTGGAAAGCTTCATAGGCTCCAGATCACTAAGTAGCTTTATGATTCAATTATCATACTAATTTACGGTAACTTAATTGGCATATATATATACTACTCAGAAAAAGCTGAACTAATCGTCTCAACATTTATGGAAAGCAATTGGTTCTGCATCCACATATTGCCAAGGCCATTGGAGAACTTTCAACATCAGGGTGACCATTTTGGCTGAAGAGTGGAGTAATAATAATAATAATAATAATAATAATAATAATAATAATAATTTGACAAACTGTAGTAGGGGCTTGATTATAAAGCCATCCTATGTAAATACACAGCAGTCAGTATCTGAACTTCTGAAAAAACTATGATTGAAAGACACACACACACACACACCCTCTCTACTTCTCTTCTGCATCATCTGTTAATACCTGCTCACATCCTTTCCATCTGTATTAAAGCATGAAGAGAGGAGGAGAAAAAAAGGGGGCTAGGACAATATATATATAGTGCTGTATTGCTGTTTCCAAGGCAGACAAGTACTCCCAGAGCTGTCAATGCTGTCAATTCATCCTCTGAAAGACTAAAACAGAAATTACATAGTCCCAGAGCAGCATGTGGTTCACTATTGCAGTTTATTCATCCCCTATCCTAGAAAAATGAAGGCTGGGGGCAGGGAGATGAGAAAACTGGGGAAAACTCTGCTTATTCCTGAGGTTGATTTTTCTATATAAGTTTTTGCAAAATAAAATTTGGAATATTTTCTTTTAGTATGAATATAATGCTCATGAATATATATTAATCCCTAGTCCTGCTTCTTCTTTTTCCCCCAGTTCTTTTTCTGGGAATGAGTATTTTATGTCTGCAAGACTAGAAGAAATCAAAAATAATTGTCTGTATTACTGATCTTTTTTCTGTTTTTACTGGGGCTTGATTCTTATAAAATGCTCACAAAATAAGTATTTTTT
>NC_056524.1:180348236-180360795 GCF_019175285.1 Sceloporus undulatus
TTTTTATACAAGTGGAACTACAAGATTATGAAATGTAAGTAACACTAGAACTGTAAGGAACGCTTTAGTTGGCCAATTCATGAGAATCAGGCAAGAAGCAAAAGCACACTGTAAGAACAGAAGAGAAGTAGTAAAAACCTTTTGAGAAAAATTCCAAAACAGAAAATTTCCAATACATGTTTTTTCAATGGTATTTTCCCACAACACACACACCATCTCTAGTTATCTGGGCTGTTATCTGCAATCATTAATGTTATTAAATGGTCCAATATAGGATGGTCCAAAACACACCGCAGAATATTCAGTTGAGACTGCTTTAACTACCCTGCCTAGAGCTAGGGAATCCTGGGAATTGGGGCACCAGAACTCTGACAGAGAGGCTCAAAACTTTCAAAAACTACAGTTCCCAGAATTCCTAGCATTGGCAAGGGCGTTAAGTGGTCTCAAACGATGATCTCTGCAGTGTGTTTTGGAATATGAAGTTTATATTATCCTTCTAAGGAGACAGTATTGGCAAACCTGATGCTCAGAGAAATAGACTAACAAATGAAGGACAGCGCTAAGCTTGTTCCTATTTATAAATCCCTTGCTGTCAGTCACACATACAGAGCCCCAAAAATATGATTTGCCTGAATGTAAAGCTTCCATTCATCCTTCAGTGAAATAAAATGTTTTAGTTGTATTGATCATTTTTTTCGATTTTAATGGAACTCATGGGTAGTAACAGTCAGTGAGCTTCAGGTACAAACCTCAGCAAAAGAAAGCTTTTCTGCTGATATAAGAATGTCAGGTACAGCTCTCTTTAGGTGTGTGACCTTGAAAACTAGTATTCTTCAAGTGCAGTCATTTTGTAGTCAATATCTTAATGTAAAGTTTGATGTGCTTTAATATATATTTAAATCAAATGTATTAAATCAGATAAACATTATTCAGAGCACTGTAATTTTTTGGATATTTTTGCATTCTACCTTTTCTAGAGATTCAAATCACTAAATGAAGTTAACAGCTTCAAATTTCAGTAACTCCAACCTGTTTTCCTACAAATACAAAGATTACAGGAAATATGATCCCATGTAGTATCATGTGAAACACTGGCAGTAAACATGGAAGAGGCAGAAGGCTGGAGTGGACAAGCTCCACGGGAAATTTTCAATCCAAGTTCCTGCAAATCTATCATCGCAGCAGAAGCAGCAGCAACAACCACTCTTTTTCCCCATTTCTACACAGCAACTGTAATTCTACAACACCCGAATTACAAATTAACTGCTCTGGAGAGTAATGTGTAGTTTAATGACACCGCCCTGGTAAACGACGTAAAGCAGTTTTAGCCCCAGAGTTTACTCCCTCTTGATTAAAGGGGCAATTATCAGAGAGGTTTTTCACATTCTATCACTAATATATCAGTACTGAGGAAATATAGGATCAGGTCTTTAAAGACCAAGGACATGGCAAAATGTCTCCTTTTTCTGCATTCATTACATCCATAAACTGATTATATATTATGTCCTTCATTTTTAACGATGACAGGAGTTTAAATATGCGCTTTAAACTAACTGAGACTGGACTACTGTATCAGTGTCACAGACATTGCAACAAGGAAGTATGCCATAGCTCTGTGATGATTACCTTTTAGGGACGGAGTGCCCAAACTAAAAGGTAAACCTGGTGCCAGGGGCGGGACTTCAGGGGGGAGAGGGAGAGACGAGCTTCCGGGACAGACTTCTCCCCCCCCCCGGGGCCCCCTGAAGGCTTGTGAATCGGGACAGGTGTGCACCTATTCCTCCTCTTCTCCTCCTCCACATGCCCTGAAAATGGCTTCATGTGCCATCTCTGGCATGCGTGCCTAGGCTCGCTACCGCAGCCCAGGTACAGTTGGCACTTGGGTCAGTACCACTATAAAAACAAAGTGGCATACAGTATTTTAGTTATTTATAATTTCCCATGAAGAATTGCGCATTCAGTCCACAGGAAAAGTCAGAGAATGAAGAGAGTAAAAACCATTACAAGTTTGCTCTCAGCAGTCTGGTCACATGAAACCACTTGGGGGTTTGCTCAGAAACTATCTCTTTCTTATTCAATGGAGACTATATGCCTTACATTAAAGTATTTTCCAATATGATCCCCACCTTCTGTGAGACCCACAAGAGCAAACAAAGGATACAACAGCAACTAATAAAAACCTTCTAGCTCTTTAAACAAAAAAAAGAGTAAGTACTTTATCTTTAAAACTGGACATTATTAGTGAAGATTTTAATTTACAACTGGTTGACAAGTATTCAAGTTTTTCAATTCTTAAGTTACGGGAGTTCACGTTTGACGTGTACATCTTATATCTCAGGGTCTCCCAGGGGCACCTTTTAGTTGGGGCCTATGGGGTTTGCAGGATTACCTTATGGATGGGGATATTACTGTTCCCCAAACATCTGTCTTTGGCACAAACCAGCTACGCATTTGCCTGCATCCCTTTAAAACACTAAGTTCTGTGGAAGAGATGGTGTGAGTCGGGCAAGGCAGTGGAAGAGAAAGGAGAGGCCTCAGGTATTTTTTTTAAATTAAAAATTTTAAAAACGTATTTTAATTGTTAAAAAAAATCTTTAAAAACATAAATCTTGCAATCTTTCACTTACTCCAGTACATGACTATGTATGCGTAATTCATGGCGTGTGCTATAGTATTTAAAGGTATAATTTTAATTTGCTAGTTTTTATGTCACCCTATTGCCATTTCATTCAGTGATACAGTGGTGCTCGGGTTACGAAGTAATTCGTAATCGGCCGCGTTCGTAACCGAAAGCCTTCGTAAGCCGAATTGCCATGAGGCGGATAATGGGGAAAAGCCCGCGATTTCCGTGCGAAAAGCCGAAAAAAGCACCAAAAGTTTTTTCGTACCCGAAAAAACATTCGTAACCGAAGCAATAATTGCCCTATGGATTTTTTCGATCCCGAAAATTTCGTAACCTGGGTAGTTCGTATCCCGAGGTACCACTGTACACTGGAATTATGATTTACGAGTAAAATTAGTAAAAACATTACTAAGGATGCTGTATGGTGTGGTATGAGAGACGATCAATGGGGAGGGGGTGTTACAGCATGAATTACTGCACTGGGTGATGACCAACCTAGGTGACACCACTGGGTTCTACTGGAGTAATAAATGACATTCAGGCAATAATAGCCTACAGACAAACTCAGGAGTCTGCCCGCGCGAGTCATGGCATGCCACCCCTCTCCAAAAAAATTTCTAACAGACATTTTTCCTGGATACCATATTTCGCTAACTCTCTCTGTGGATAAGATTGCTCTGGGTCTGCTAAACTGGCTGTTTTCTCTCTCAAGACTAAGGACTGAGAATCATATGGGTATAAAGAAAATAGATTCTCCCCTGCCACCTCTCTTATGCATACCACACAGACTCAACTATAAAGTGATAAAATTATGCAAAAATTGACCTAAAATCCTAGTCGACTTAATATGGGTCAACACAGTAATACTGTAGAAAGGTCCTGAAGAAGCACCACCCGATGCCCCACTTCCATGCCTTGGCAGTGATTTCGGAAAGACTACCAAGGTAGGAAAGTGTGAGTGTGTGAACAGTGATTCCTCACAATCCATGTTAACGCTTCCCCGTCCTCTCTTCGGGATCTTCCTGACCGTCAAACACCCAATGTAACTCCACTACTTTTTCGTCCCATCCGATGTGAAAACCTTCTCCCCAGTACGGGAAGGATTTAGGTGGTTGGAAGAGGTGTGGAGAGGGAGAGAGGGAAGGAAGTGTGTTTCCTGCGTCATTCTTTTAAAGCCGCGAAGTTTACCTCAACCTCAGGGGCACTCAAAATCCATGGCCTAAAGGTTTCCGCGACTTATACTGAGGTCGGACTTGTACACAAGTAGAGGTATAGCGGAGGGAGACCTTGAATTCAGATAAATGGGGGGAGGTTCTGCTGGTGGCGTTGTTTATGAAGGGAAATCAGGCACATAACTATAAACTCTGCTTTATACTCAGCGAACCACTGCCCTCATGGCAGCAACCCCAATCCACTGGCTTCACTACATGTGCCTGGCGGGTCAGAACACCAGGAAGAACCTCCGCACAACTCTTTGTAAGGCATAATGTATTCTGTTTACAAACAATAGTTGCGTCCCTAGGGACTGAAGGGCTGTTATCCAATGAAACAAATGGGGTCCGCTGGAATCATATTGTACAATAAGATACTGACTACCTATGCTGGATTCCTGGTGCTGGATGTGTGGAACATTCAGTCATGTGCATGCAAAGAAAGTTTAATGGGCCCATTCCGGACGGGGCGTTGTATGTCCCCAGACGGACAGTAGGAGGGCACCACTTCCTGAGCCCGAACCTGGTACGTACGGGGTTGTAACAAAATGGGTGTGCCCTTCCAAACGGGCGCTCCAGTTTGACGAGGCGCGCATAGCGCCGCACGGGGCAAGTGACGCCGGTGCGCCTGGGCAGTGTGGCGCCACTTCCGGGGCACAAAAAGCGCTTTTGGGCTTCTGTTTGCTCCGTGAGGGAGCCGGCGGTCAGAAGCTGCAGCCCCTTGCGGAGCAACTGGCGCGCCGGCAGACCACCGCTTTCAGGCGGCCTGTACGCGCGCAAGTACGCCCTGCACTACTGTACCTTCCTGGAGCAAACAGAGAATACCTTATCAACTAACATACGAGGGTCAGCTGTGCAGTTAATGGACATAATTTCGGATATATGTGGCTCTGCTCAGGATGTTGTCGTTGTGACTCTATTCGGCATTAGTTCAGGAACTGGGAATGTAAACAGAGAATATTTGAGCAGTCTGGATCAGTTATGACAAAAGCAAGGGATGGTATATATTATAATCAACGAGTTTAAACTTAAAAGCGTTTGCTTGAATGTGCATTCGGATACACTATAAAAGACAATGACACAAGCCACAAAGTTGCTTGATTACAGGCTTTGGCCACATTGGTGCCAGTCAAATTGTGTCATTGGGATAAAGTTGTATTGCAGAAAACCCAATTGCAAGCTAGAGAGAGAAACTGCCATGCACATTGTACGCGCTTCACAGTAAGTTCAAAAATTGTGGGGAGTCTTATCCACAATAGGTTGTAACTGAAGGGGAGGATAGTTTGCATAAGCACTAAGACTCAGTTGGAATAGATAATAAGGTTAGGGAACAGATTTCTGTAAGCTCTCGTTGCAGCAGCAGTTGGCAATACTAAGCGAGTAAATATCTGATGGCGTTAAATGCGATTACAGCCCTTTTTTCCCTGGTTACTCAGAGGTGCCACCATTTTCATACAATATACAGTACGCTGAATTGCAGAAGTGAAGATTAGTTAGGTTTAGAATAATCCAGAAAAACATATTGGAAAAGCAGATAAAACAGGCTGAATAGGAAGACACAGAAAGTTTCTGGTTTTAATGGTGGCCTAAGCACTCACAGAAAGATGAATTAGCTACCGTAGAACAATTATTTTTAGCTGATTTCTATAAGACTGGCCGTTTCTTCCTATGCTTCAAATTCTTTGGCAACTCTATACAGTAAACAATGAAGGCTGTTACATGTAAAAAGAGTTGGCTTATAAACAAAAACAAAGTTACTAGTGCGAAACAATTGTTCCCGATTTGCATGAAAGCAATGTTTTAAATGCAATGCTTAATGCAGAGACGTGGACCTGGGGATTGGTTAGGACCACCAGCCACACGGGGATACCAAAAGCCATGGATGCTCAAGGTCCCATTCAATACAACGGATAGTAAATGGTGCCCCTTATTAAATGGTAAATCAGAGGTTTTTTTTTTTTAATCTAATATTTTCAAATATTTCAAGCTGTGGATGCTGAATCATGGATAAAAATCCGTGGCTTAGGAAGGCTGCTATATATTTAGAAATTTAAACTTCTAAATTAACAGCATCAATGCATCTGACTCGGAGTCTTAATCTAGCTACTCTAAAACCTCTAATGTGAACGCAATATCAGTGAGCTCTATGCTGTTTTACAAAAGTGAAATATAAACAGGCTGAACCTACTGGAAGTGAGGACATGATTGGGTCAGATGAGAGGAGTTGCTGTTACTCGTTGTTAGAAAAATCATAAGGAGAGAATCACATCCAGCCCCAAGGGTAGGAATTCCAATGCAATGTATTCATCACTTTATTTATTTTTTGTATTTCTATATGATCCCGATTTGCACAAATCCCAAGTGGTTGCAGCACTATTAAACAACAATAAAAAACAGTATAAGCATAGTGAGGAAAAACAAAGTAAAAAAGCAAACAATTTCACAAATGGGAGATTTTCTCAAGGTGGGCACTATGGCAGAGCAAGTCTGGTTCCATGTCTACGACAGAGAAAGGGGTAGGCCACAGCCAGACAAAGGGGTGCCCTGGAAATTTTATTGATTATATTCCACCTTTTCCCCCAATGGACTCAAAGAGGTTTGCAAAGGACCTGTAAGATGGTGAGAGGAGGATATTCTAACAGAGTCATTATTTTATAGAACTCTAGGTCCCGGTAGCAATGGATCGGAATCTCTAAATGCAAGCCTATTCTTCAGCCAAAGTTCAATACGTATTAAGAGTTGGTAATTACAGTATGGAAAGATGCATTCAGTCCTCCACGTATGAAATACAGCATATTACCTCCGATCCAGTCGTATTACTCAGCATCAATTTCACATATACAGTAGAACCTCTCCTATGCAGGGACCTAACAGAGAATAAAGTCATGTGCCTTCCATATTAGTAGCACTTTGTTTCAATGCTAATGCTCGAGTCTTAATAATAAGTAATATCGGAGGACAAGATGGTGCCCCGAGGTCGCCGTACGCAAGACTAAAAGGAGGTTGAATAGTCCACACGGTGCTATGTGTTGGAACCCTCTTGCAAACAGAAATGGAACCACATAAAACAGGTCCCAACACGGAATGGCCAGGAAGATATCGTTCTCATTCAAGACAACCCACAGCGAATCTAGTAAGAACAAGAGTCACACTCCTCTATATACCCGCCCCAAATAAAGGACATCCATGAGGGCAATCAAATATTCTTTCTTATGGCATGGCAACTAGACTGGATGAGTCACATAATCCTGTCATCAAGAACACTTGAAACTGGTGACTTCATCTCTTTAAATATTTGTTTGCCCAAAAAGGGGATACGGGCTAACAGGTGGTAATTTGATAAACCTCTGGGTTTAGAGTTCAGAGATACCAGTTTCCATACCAGTCCAAGGGGCGACGAAACTCAAAGGAGCATGAAGTTTGTTCTTTTGTTTTCGGTTTGTGAAACTAACCTATCACAGAAAGCGGGAGTAGGAATATGTAGTTTTTCATGGTTCTTTCTTGCTTTCTTTCAGAGGCACGGTCTAGGTGGCACTAGGAATGAATATTACGTTGATGACTTTGCGTCTGTGTTTGTCATCATAAATCATTAAACAGGGGCACTTGGACGGGAGATACTGTACAGTAAGCGTGGTCACGTATTTACAGCTTAAGCACACACGCAATGAGATTTTCTTCCATTCTGTAGGTCTAGAACCTCAGGATCGAGAGGTAGAACGTATTCAAATCAGTTCTGTCAATTCAGCAGCAAAGGTGCATCTCCACTATTTTATGACAGACGGAAGAGGCCATACCTGTACACACGTATTTAGAGTAAGCTTTTAGTAAGTGAAGTTTTCATGTAAAATGGGCAGGACGTGCAAATCTATTGAACATAAAAAGGTGTCTGTCAAATACTCAATCTTTTGTAGTGGTTGTCATGTTCTGAGGGCTTAAGTTTGAAGAACTCAAAACATTGACAGGCTTCTTTTAAGTGACAAAGGCCCTGGTACAGACAGGCAAAATAAGCTGCTTCGAGTCACTTTGGAAGATGCTGTTTAATGATGCTGCGTCCTAGGTCAGAAATCATGTCAAAGCCATGCTCCAGGTCCTTAAGCGGTGTGGCTTCGAGCCTCTAGGATGCGATGCATCATGTAAACAGCTACTCCAAAGTGACCTGAAGCAGCATTATTTGACCGGTATCTGTAGGGGGCCTAATTTCTTAATACATTCTTTCTTTTGGACGTTTGTTGATATAGGAATGGATTAGAAAAATTATGTGGAATAGAAGCACCCAAAAAAAGATGAGCAGATCAGAATTCTGAATATTAACATCAAACTACGCCTCTGTGTTAAAAGATAAAATGCTGTTTGCTTGATAGTAGACACAAGTTATATTCCATTAGAGAGGTAAGTAGAAGGTTACTGGCTTCAATGGCCAGGGGCATTCCTAGAGTAGCTTCCAAAAGAATACAGATGTGAATACTCTAAAAGAGCAAAACAAAATAGGGATGCAGTGGATAAAACCTGCAATTGGTATGAACCTATAGCATGGTATACAAAAGTAATACAGAATGAACCATATTGGTTCAGTTGATGATTCCGGTGAGCCATGCCATTTCTCACCAGCACACTGACAATGGTCCTCAGATTTCCCTAAATCTCATTTTTATTTTCTTAAAAAGGCACTTAGATTTTAAAAACATGTTCATTCCCCTTATATGCAATGACCCATTCTCCTCAATATACCCTGCTCAGTGAAGATCAGGAAATGGTGAATGAACATGAGTGTGTGGATTATTCCCCAAAGATTACATAGTGACAATGTTGGCTAAAATAATTTAGTATTCCTTGAAGATGCAGAGACTTTGAGAAGAAATCTTAGTCATCAAACCACCCAAGCTGCTGTAATTTTTTCATTTTCTGGTGTACTTGCTCTTAAAATGTGATGATGGCTTTTAAAAAAACATTTGTTTCTTTTCTTTCTTTTCTCTAAAAAATCAGTAATGCTGAATCTAAGAATGCAGTAAAATATTGTGTACTTAACTGAGTGATTGTTTCCTGTATCAAACATGCATGGCACCCATAATTTATTGGAAAACACTGCTGATTAATTTCAAAGAAATCATATGTTATAGCTCATTTTTAATACTAGACCAAGGTATTACTGTTTCTTACATATAATGCTGTATATCCATTGATTAACTGTCTTGCGGAAATCCAGAAATCAATCATTTTAATTGATAAATAATAGTTGAGATGTGGAGTTCAGTTCTTGTTCTACATTGACATTAATTTCTAATTAAAGTTAATAGCCGTCTCTGCTAATGGCCATTGAGTAATTTCTGATGATGATATTTGCTGTGAAGCACTGTCATGAACTTTGATGTCATCCTTTACAGTCCCGGATGGATCCTGGATTTGGGTGCCAAATTTCCCCTGCTCTCTTAATTGGCTAGAACAGCAGATAATATCATTTAGCTGTCAAGACTACCTTGTGTGTGATTTCTCAATGGGAATGTAATTATTACTGTATGCAAGGCCTCTTTTACTTTCACTTATATTTGGTATAGTAATGAATGAAATTTATGTCTTTGATCTAGTGTGTGGCACACATACCTGTGTCAGTTTTAGATCTGGCTGTGTGGTCTTGTGATAATACTGTAGCAAAACTGACTATTGTACTAGAGTATTTTATCAAATGTATAACAAAGCATGCAGCTTGTTTTATATGGCAAGGTAACAAAAACAATTGATAAAATGCCTGTTCATTTGTGATGAACAGCCTGCTAAGACTGAGATTTATATTATTAGTTGCTGTAGCCCCAACCTGGCTCTCCCAGTCTACTTATAGTCCTTAGTCTTAACTTCCTCCTAAAGCAGTTGGTAAGCAATCTCTGCAACTAATAACCATATTTATGAAACGTTATTCTAAGATAAAAACCAAGACAGAATGTGATTGTTATGAGACTGGCTTAATTGCATTGTGGATATTAAAGATGGCTTCCTTGATTGTGGACTTGCGAGCCAATGCATTTAGGGGATACCTATACATGGGACTCATCTACTAGAGAAAGAGCAAGAACTGATTTTTGTTAATCTCCCCATGCCTAGCGCTCTGAAATCCACTTTGGAAGTCTGAAGCCTGAAAAGTCATTCTAGATGGTGCGAGATGAGGAATCGGTCAAACTTCTCTCTCCTCTCTTTTCTCAATGGGAACTACCTCATGGATATGGTCCTTTCTTCAGAAGGCCAAGTCTGGATCCAGTCCCCAATCAACTTGAGTTTTTAAGTTTGGGCCACTAGGCAGAGCCTTCCTATTAACTGTCATCGATTCCATGGTTAAAATTAGTACTGCTGTAATATTTTAAATAAGATTAACAAACTTGGATTTTGTATAGTTAGGCTGCAGCTCAGTTTTTATTCACTTTGATGTTTTAGTTATATAGCGTCCACTATTTTTCCCTTTATATGGAAGTAATTGCAGTTCATGTAGTCAGCAATTTGACTTCTTCTTTTTAAAAAGTCTGCTTGGTCCCCCCCCCCCCCCCCCCCCCCCCCCCGCTTGTCTCTTTTTTATTTTTCTTCATATGGGGCAACATTTCTACACATGCATACAGTTTGAGGATCTTTGGCAATCATTAGATAATTTTGTAGACTTGCTTGCTCAATAACAAGAACCAGTTTGAAAGCAGATGAATAGCATTAGTCATAGGGACATGGGACAAGATAATTACGGTAGTTGAGGATGTCCAAGGAGGTTTTGTGTTTGAGTTCTTTGTCTAGTAATCTCTCACTATCTCAGCAAAGACAAATGGAAATAAAGAGAAAAATGGTGGGATCTGCCATTTATTTTCCTAGTGTTTGCCTGCTGCCCTGGTTGGTACCATGGAAAATGGCTGCCTGTGTTTAGATGTATCCTTGAAGCTGCCAAGTTGCATATTGACAGTCACCTGTTGTTACATTATCACACTGCATATGGGAATGAGCACACTGAGTCCCTTCAGATGCTGAACTGTAGCTCCCAGCAGTCCTGCCCACTGTAACCAATGGTCAGAAGTGCTAGGTGTTGAAGTCCAGCAACCTCTGGAGGCAACGCTTTGCCTGCGTCTGGCTTACATCAACCCATTGTCAATATTTCCTCTATGCCTTTCACCTGATATTGGCTTTAGTCATTTAAGCTATTTCCAGGATTTCATGGATTATTTCATTGCCGCTCTGATAGCCTTTTAGCTGAAGAGCAGGGTATAAATAGTAGTAGTAGTAGTAGTAGTAGTAGTAGTAGTAGTAGTTGTTATTATTATTATTATTATTATTATTATTATTAGTGAAAGGGATATTTATTTATTTATTTTGGTATGTGTGCCAGATTCTTCATGGCTCTTGGTTGTAGTGACACTGATGTATCTTTGCTTCTATCCAGTTACTAAAGAAAAAAGAACTGTAAGCTAAATATGAATTCAAACAGCCCCCCCCCCATTAACTTAGCTCCAAAACACACTGCAAAAATAATCCAGTTTGAAACCACTTTAGCTGTCCTGGCTCAATGCTAGGGAATTCTGGGAACTGTAGTTTTGTGAGACATTTACTGTAGCCTTCTCTGTCAGAGAGCTCTGTTGCCTCAATAAGCTACAGATTCCCTAGCACTGGGCCAGGGCAGTTAAAGAAATAATCCACCTGCATTATTTCAGCAGTGTGTTTTGGATCCTAGTTCACTAGTTGCTTCTAATAGAACATTCATGAATTGTATGAAGTATGTGTAGATTTTAAAAAAAATCCTTAGGAGGATTTAGTAAATTGGTTTTTGAGCAGAACTTCAGCTTTACACTCCAGTGAAACCCCAAACACATTCTCACAAATATTTTAAGGTAAGCTCTTTAATTGAGGGTTGCTTAGCTGTGAAATGTGGAATGATGTTCTTTTACAACAATTGAGCTCCACTTGTATGACTGTTTATTTATTTGGAATAACTTGTGAATGGAAGATAAAACAAAACCCAAAATCCACAAAAAAGCATTACCTTTATTGCCCAGTGAAAGTGCACAAAACACATCATGTAAACTTTCAAAGTTCTAATGGCTTTTTATCATCAGGATAAAATAAGTTTTTTTTAAAAAGAAAAATCAATATGGGGGGAGTGGTGGTGTTAGAGACACGTGCCTACATCAAATTTTGTCTCTGGTGTTGTTCAGTTGGTTTGGAGAAAGGTGAGAAATAAGTGCAATAAATAAATAAATAAATGGGCAGAAGCCACTCCTCTTTTGGTCATTGGGGACCAAGACAAAAAACAGCAAAATTGCAGAAGTATCCTCTTGGGATCCAGGATATCTCTAAAGCCACAGGTCCCTTTCTTAGGCTGAGAACATTCTCTGAAGATGCCAGCCACAGATGCTCTGCTAGAACATGGCCACATAGCCTGAAAAACCCACAAAAAACTATGGATGCCAGCCATGAAAGCCTTCAACTTTACAGAGAACATTTAATTTCTCAAGAAGTCTCTGTACTGCTACATCTGGAAAACCTTTTAGGAGCTGTGTAGGCTTCCTTGATTTGTGAATGGAAGATCCTTCTCAATAAGGAATAGTTTTTGATAGAGGATTATAGGCATTTTTACTGTGCAGATAATTGAATTCCATAGTTAACAGTATGCAAAGGGATCTTGTAGCACTTTTGAGACTAACTGAAAGCAAGTTGGTAGCTTGAGCTTTTGTAGACTTTAGCCTATTTCTTCAGATGCATATTTGGA
>NC_056524.1:180360820-180369233 GCF_019175285.1 Sceloporus undulatus
AATGAGGTAAGCTACAAGGTGAGTCACCTGAGCTAAAGTCAACTGCACACATCGATAAGTACCATCAAGAACCAGGCATTGCCAGTTTTTGAGATATGGAGACATGTTGCTTCTGATAATTGTGTGGGTTGTGCCTGCATGCACAGTTGTGTTAGAACAAAACCGAAGAATAAAGCATGAAGTTAGAGCTCTTGGGAAATCTACACAAAAAGAAAAGGGAAAGCACAAGTGAAATAACTGCCAATGTTGCAGATTCTTGCCTGATATGGATTTAATAATGGTCTGTTGTTACGTACAACAGACTTAGCCTCAGGCTTAAACATAATGCTATCTCTTCCCTCTCCTCCTCCAGCATGGCCCACTGAGTTAGAAGCTTCTACTTCTTTTATACAGTCACAGCTAGGTTTTCATCAAGTGGATAAATATAACGGTGATTACTATGGACAGCTTCATAAACCAGGGTTTGAAGTTAGCGTTTTTCAATCTAACAAATAATGAGGTAATTGTATGCACCCAGATTCAGACATAATGTTTAAGTGCTGTTTATTCCAAATGGAAATAATTGTTTCCAGTCCTCTGGGTTATGATGGAGGAGGAGCGAGAACATACGCTCAAGTCTTTTGCAGCTTATTCTCTGTTACATACGACTGAGCTTCTGGCTTGAGTATCTCTGTTGCCAGGAATGTCACAAAATATTCACAAAATCAAGGTAAGAATGTTAAGCTCAGGTTTTACCCCATGTGTACACCCCACTGCGTAACATATTATACGGTAACATATTAACTGTAAGTCAAACCCATATTTTGAAAGCTTTCCCTCAAAGAACTGCATTCCAGTGGTTTTGCATTAACTTCTGCCACTAGCATTGGTCCACAACTTAGAGTAAGGAGTCAGTGTACATTACCACTGTCTACCAAATAGTTTCCTACCAAAAAGCCTCCAATACTTCACTGACTTCTGCGAAAAGAAACGCTCATTTAGTGTGAAGAAAAATTAACTGAAAAGTAAAACTTTTTTTAAAAAAAGGACCAATTTGTTCCTACTACAGAATCAAACACACCCAGAGAGCACTAATTTTCTCCGAAAAATTGTTTCTATTCCTTTAAAAATTATTAAATCTTCCATCTTACTTTCAAACATTAACAGTCTCCTCAGAAGTAACTCCCACTGAGTTCCATAAAGCTATTGTCAGTCAAACGGGTTTAAGATTGCAATCTTAAAATGTAACAACTCAAAGGATTCCAACACTGTTTATTCAGAAAGAAAGACTTTTGGCCAAACCATATTATACAAAATAATTAAATTCTGATACTGCCTTTTAAAAGCGTCATAGCATTACCAATAGTACTGAAAACATCTGTGGTCTGCTAGCATTCAGGGTGTCAGAACAAGGCATAGAGATTGGCAGCTTTCCTTCTTCACGAAAAGCATACTGCATGCTGGTCTCAGAACAAAAAAAAGTCTACATCATTTAATGCATCCATCATGAACAGCCATTGTGGCTTCAATTCATCAGTTATGATCTGGCCGCCTAGCAAGAAGAGAGGTTCCCTCCCTTCTGCAGTGACAGTGATATAGGGACTGCAGCACTTATTGGCCCAAGCCATAACAGCATTACTGCTGCTTACAGAAGGCAGCTGGGACAGTTACAGATAATGAAAAAGCTCACTTATGAGCCAACTTTCAAATGTTAACATACCATCTCATCCTATTACTGATATCCAATCCATTGATGGTAATTGTACTTCTGTTTTTAGTCTAAAACAAATGTTCAGAAGAAATACAGTTAACACATGCATCTCTGAGAATACCCTAACCTCAATTACTTGGAAGTTAATGACTCAGTGAATGAGTGAGATTTATTTCCACAAAACATATTAACCCTTCTCAAGGAAGATGGGCATTTTAGTCCCCCCAGAATCACATTTGTTTCAGATTCATATAGAATTACACCTACAATATACCATATACACTCAACTATTAAGTTGAAAGATTTATGCCCAGAAATTGGCCCTAAAATCCAGGGCTTATATATGGGTCAATACAGTCGCCATGGGTCCAGATCAACTGGAAGGCAGCCTAATACCAACAACAACAGTACTTCTTAGAAAGGTCCTTTAAAAAGCAGCCCTGATGCCCCACTCTCTGGCCTCAGCCAGTGATTTCGAAAGATGCCAATGCAGGAGTAGTGTGCATGCGGTGATTCTCTTCTCAATCCAATGTTAAACCTTCTCTCCCCATCTTCTCCCCTCTGGACCTCTCTGACCACCACGCAATCCCCATTTTCCATCTTCCTTCTCAATCCAATATTAAAACTTTCTTCTCCCTACATTCTACCCTCAACTTATCCACGGGTCATACAAATCCATTATTTTGGCCCTAAAACCTTCCCTTGACTTATATGTGAGATCAGCTGTACACGAGATTATACAGAATACTTTTATGACATTGTCACCAGAATTTTTTTGCAATCATGGCCCAGATTTTGGCCACCCTCTATGCCAGGTTTTACAGACAAAACATGTCTGGAAGAAACTTTGTCCTAACACATCTGTTGCATCTGTTACACTCCCCCCCCCAAACTAGCAGGCTGACAACTGCCAAAATAAATGTTCCCTTGCATGTATTTCTTGTTCTGTAGGGTGTGGGTATTGCAACATATCCTTGACTCTGCACCCAGAAACAGCCCTGTGAACATGGGGCAACTTGCTATCTTTCAATATATTAGATTCTCACTCGGGTCAGAAAACATCATAGATTAAAGCACTCAATGGAAGCTTTTTATTTATGAATGTTTAAGAAGACTGCATTCCAACGCTTACATATCAAGACTACAGTACCAATTTCAGTACTTTGTCAGACAGTAGAAGGAACAGCAAACAAAGCATTAATAAACATTTAAAATTTAAAATGTGTTTGAAAGACTTATTAAATGGAGCATCCAGTCCCTGCTCCCAGACAGATACTCAGTCATTTTGTAAGATCAAATCTGTAGGACATGAAAACTGTCTACTCAGAGAATGTTACAAGCAATCAGTACATTTTTATTCAAATTGAGAAACAGGATGTAAGACAAAAAGAAAAACTAAGCCAGTGCACAGATAATAGTAGATGCCTGCCAGGTTTGTCAGCTGCTAGCCATGTATATTCATACTGTTAAAAAAGAAAGATGTGTTTATCCTGCTTGAAATTATCTGCTAATCATAAACAGGGGCAAGGCTCTGCAATGTGGCAAGCTTCATCCACTGTAAGCCAACCCTATAATATTTAACAATTCCCATGGTTATATTCACAGCCACAAAGACTGAAAGACTGTTTTTTGAAAGAAGAGCTCATTATCAGGTAGCAAATTCTACACTAAATAACACAATTCTATGCTTGTCTGTGCTTATTGTGCACAACCTTTCCTGAAATAATTAATATTCAATAGGTGCTTCAAGTTATTGAGATAGTATCTCACTGCATATTTGGATAATTTGCTATGGTTACCAAGACAGAAAAGCAAGTAGGGATGCCATTTTGTCAGTATTAGAATGCATAAAGGAAAGGGGGGGGGGAGATATGAAACTGAACACTAAACACTTGTTTATCTTGTGGGCATGTGACAAACGGAAGAAATCTTATTTGAATGCTCTGCAACTGAGCAACGCATGTATTTTAGACAAGGTAAAGCTTTCAGCTAACATTGTTACCTTGTGACTTCTCTACCAGCCAGAAAATAGTTAATAATGTTTAGGAGTTCACTGCCTATGTGGCATCATTTCAAGAGGCTAAGTTATATAGGCAATTAAAAGCACATTATAAAACATCTTATTTACTTCCAGTGTAAGGGCAGACAACTCTGACACGCCTTGATATTGTTGGACTGCAACTCCTATCAGACCTTGCCAAACACACCCAGTCAACCGGACAGCCAATGTTATAGCTAAAAACACCTGGAAGACCACAACTGTCCATCTCTGTTTATGTAAAACAAACAAACAAACAAACAACAAAAAAACAATGAGCAAAATGAGATAGACAAAGATGACAAGAAAAGGAGTATCTATACCTTTGAGCACTCAGAAATCCATTCCCAGAATGGAATCCACCAGATATGTTCAACTAACTGCAATGACCATCTCCTCACATGCAGGAGCATCCTAAATCTCCCCAAGTCCCACCAGATCTCTTGGGTTAGATTTTTTTTTAATTCACTGGAACTTTAACATCTGCAAGTTCTACTATCCTTTCGTCCCCAACAATTTTTCCTACTGCTGTGTGTCTATATCATTTGTAAGCCTGCAACCAGGGGACATCTTGGTTTTCAATATAGTATGTGCTTAACACTTTTTCACTCTGACAAATGCACGGGGATGTTCTGGCCAATTAAACAAGCTTTCCACCTTTGCTGTGGCCTTACCAATATTTTACTTAATAGATCTGTTACTGCCTCTATGGAGATATTTTAAGAACTTATAGAAAAATCACAGAAAGGAGACAAGCCATGGGATGTCACCAGTACAACCAGCATTTTACAGTATGGGGATCCGTGCTAACTTTCAGCTTACAGGCTGCTCAATGTCTCATCACTCCCTGACAATAAGAGACACAAGTTACCTGGAGCACAGGGTACCAACAATATGGATTCAGATGTGCTGAGTCCACAGTGTGATCTATTTAAGATAGCAAAATCAGGCTGATTCATTGTTCCTAAGATAGAGAGCAGAAATGAAATTCTGCACAGCCATAAACAAATAAGAACTCCAAATGGAAGGATTAGGTGTTCACTTATTTGTTTTTATGGTTCCAAGAATTTGCAACAGAGAGAAGAGTTCCTGGCACATTAGCAAAGGCGACTAAAAAAAAATTAAACAGCATATCTTACAAAGTGGTTCAAATAATAATTTCAACTGTGATATCATATGGAAACATATAACTATATCAAGAAATTGGATTTAAAGAGATCATTCCAAATCTCTAAAGAAACAGTATTGTTTCAATGCCACCAATAACCAAGTTCTAAGAGACTCATGGCAACTGCCATTTCCACCCCAACCACTATACCACATGGCAAAACTAAATAAACCTCACAACATTGGTTTTTCTATTCATGTAAGTAGTGGCAGCAACTTGGATTTACTCCCCGCCCCCAACTCTTGCCTAAGGTTTTAAACAAGGCAGAAATATCAAAGACATAGCCAAGCTAATATTTGCATGGTGGAAAAACAAGTTACATATAAAGGTAAAGGGACTACTGTAGCAACTTGTGATCTCTTACATCTGCCAATATACTTCTGTATTAACCCAGCATGTTCCTAATTCTATTACTGGTAGAACTGGTGTTGCTACATTTGAATGGCATAGTTCACTGGTTCTCACTTTTTTTTACCCTTGTGACCCCCTTGACATCTCCACCTCACCAACACAGTATATGAATAAAAATATTTTGTTTAGTGTGTGTATTTATGTTCACACATGCATATAAATTCATATTTTAACATTTTATAAGGAACTAGCTCTCCTCTTCCTACTTCTACTCCTCCTTCAGCTAGAGGCTCCAAGCCCTCTTGCTTTTCTCTTCCCCTCCAGGACAGAAAAAGTTCAGGAAGCAGGGGAAGGGGAGATCAGGACCTCAACATCTTGCACCCCTCTCCCTTGAGCAACTCTCTCCGCCCTTCAGGTGCCACTCCACACTTTGAGAACCATAGGCATTGTGTAAAATACGAGTCTTCTTATTCTCTTTTCATTTTACTCTCTATATAAAGCCACTATTAACAACAGAATAAGTAAAATCTGAGGGATTAAATGGTTTTAGGAGGCAGTAAAATCTAAACTACACATTAGTTGAGATGTGTTAGATTGCACAAGTCTAGCTAAAGTCACTGGTGTAAGTATGTATTTTTAAAATACTAGTTAATAAGCACCAACATATAGTCAGTCTAGTGTGACTCAATACAGGGATATACATTTTCTAAACAGAAATATATAGGTATACAATGCAACTTACATCCCCATTTTCAATACAGATTTCTATTTATCAACTACAAAATCTCTTCATTTGTTGCAGCGAAGTAACTAATTAAAAGATTTAGTATACAATCACTTTAATTCTGAAAAGAAGTTATTGCACACTGCATTTCCTAGATAATATGGCATTGTCACTGCCAGAAACACAGACAGCAGCTGGCATTAAAGCAGCAGGGATTGTTGGATAAAGAAGACATGTGTCTTCATGGGTCCATCTGATTGAGAAAGCATGTATTATTGGTTTGCAGTGATTCTCCCTAGATTAGAATATAGTCTCAAATGTTGCTAAACTCAGGTTGGTTTCCTTTCACCAGTCTACTTGTATTTAACATCTGGAGATTTGGAAACTGCATTAAAGTGATCTGATTTCACAGAATAGCCAGAGACAGTGAAGCGTGGAAAAAAATGTATGCTACAGCCTTTAAGTATGTTGCGATGTTCAAAGGGCTGAGAGATCAGAATTTTACAGGAGCAAGAATAGCAAGCCTAAGCATATCTCAACTACACAGAAAATCTGAATAAATTCTTATGAAGAAAACAGCACAAGGCAATCAATATCAATATTTCAAACTGAACAAGAGAAATGAGTAAAATCTGCCTTTTAATCATGGTATCAATGATTTAATGAGTTAGTATATTACCTCATGCTACCGTTATATGATGTGTCATCTATTTCAATGATTGCTAAAAAAAATCCCATGCATGGCATAGAATGTGATAGAAAAGTATTAAATTCCATACCCCTGTGTTTAATAGATTGAGTGTAGATACTGAAGCAACACTGGCAGAAATTTCATCCTAATGAAAAAAACAGAAGTAAATCCTTAGAGCAAACATTTGGCATACATTAATACACAGCAATTTTCATGCACATTTTAGATTCTATTTAATAGGTTATATGTGAGTTAAGACTGAGTCATTAGATATCCTGTAATTCCCCACCATCACCACCACCACAAAAAGACAAATTATGTCAAGACACCATCCCAAATTCCAAAGCTAGTTAAAAAACAAATGAAACAAGAAGAATATAACAGCTGAATTCTATTTCCAGCCTTTTAGATGTTCAGAGAAGTCATAGTACATCAGGACTTTATAGAAGTGACTTAGGCCTGTTACAGACTGTCAAAATAAAGCTGCTTCGGGTCTCTTTGGAGGTATGCTGCTTAAATGATGCATGCATCCTAAGAATCTGGAAGCTGCACCAAAGTTGCACTCCAGTGCTTAGGAATAGAGTGTGGCTTTGGCGCGACCTCTGGACTCTTAGGACCCATGCTTCATTTAAATAGCATACCTCCAAAGAGACCCAAAGCAGCTTTATTTTGGCAGTCTGTAACAGGCCTATGTGTACCTAGAGAAGATTTTATGCATGAGCATCAATGCAAAGGCTAATTAGATGCTTAGTTACATAGATTTACTCATTTTTTATCTGTGTTTTGGTGTATGCATATTTTCTAAAACCATGTATTACCCTTAATTTGTTCACAGAGTCTGCTTTTGTTAACCCATACCTACTCTTCCATCCTCAGGCCTACCTTTTACATTCTCTGCCAAAAATCTGAAAGCCAGCATAGTCTAAACTAGTAGCCAAGCATGAAAGTGATATTTGCCACTGTTAAGCATAGTGGTAGAATTCAAAGGCATAGCTGTGTTAGTCTGGAAAATCAGTACAGTGGGCCCTTGTTGCCCACTGGGATTTGGTTCTAGGATTCTCTGTAGATGTTCATCTATAGATATTCAAATCCCATTACACACAATGATGTAATAAAATGCTATCCCTTATATACAATGGCAAAATCAAGCTTTACTATCTGGAATTTCTACTTTTCAAAAAACATTTTCAAGCAGTGGATGTTTGAATCTGTGGATAAAGAATCCATGGACATGGAGGGCTGACTGTATGCAAAGGGATCTTATAGCACATTTGAGACTACCCGAAAGAGTGAAGTTGGTAACATGAGCTTTTTTCCTCAGATGCATATTTGGAGTGCAGAACCCAGAGACAGGCCTGTATAAGCCATTTGTGTGTGAGATTGTCAGTTCAAATCCAAAATATTGTACGTATGGAGATGAGATGAGAAGTACAGTTTTGACATGGTCATTGGGTCAAAAGGCAGGAAAAAAGCTGTTATTTACAACCAAGGAGAGTAAAAAACCATATGAATTGAGTAATGGAATGTAGTGTGGGGAACAGAGAAGGATGTGATGAGTGGGTTAAGGGTGCTCCCATCCTCATGTTAGATAGTGTTGAAATGTGTGTAGGGGGCCAAGAAACCATTATCTCTGTTCAACCCTTTGCTGATGGACTGTAATTGTGGATATATTCCAGTTCTCCTGTTTCTCTTTCCAACCTTCCTTTGTAGTTTTTGTTCAAGGACTGCTGTTCTGAGGTCTGAGATGGGAT
>NC_056524.1:180372233-180373452 GCF_019175285.1 Sceloporus undulatus
GATAGGAATAATGTAGTTTTATCATGGTTCTTTCTTGCTTTCTTTCAAGAGGCACTGTCATAGGTGTCACTAGGTACATGAATATTTACTATATGATGACTTTGCATCTGCTGTTTGTCATCATAACATCATTAAACAGGACACTTGGGAACAGGAGATACTGTACATTAAGCAGTGGTCACGTATTTACAGCTTAAGTACAACAAAGCCATGAGATTTTCTTCCATTCATGTATGTCTAGAAACCATCAGAGAAAATCAAGAGAAGTGTATGAACAGTATTCAAAATCAGTTCTGTCAATTCAGCAGCAAAAGGTAGCATCTCCACCAATTTTATGAACAAGACTTGAAAGGCCATACCTGGTACACCACTATATTTATAGTAAGACTTATGTAAGTGAAGTTTTCATATTAAAATGGGCAGGACGTGACAAATCTATTGAACATAAAACAGGTGTCCTGCTCAAATACTACAATCTTTTGTAGTGTTGTCATGTTATACTGAGCTCTTGAAGTTTGAAGAACTCAAAACATTGACACAGGCTTCTTTTAAGTGACAAAGGCCCTGTACAGACAGGCCAAAATAAAGCTGCTTCGAGGTCACTTTGGAGATATGCTGTTTAAATGATGCATGTGTCCTAAGAGTCCAGAAATCATGTCAAAGCCATGCTCCAGTCCTTAAGACGGTGTGGCTTCCGGACTCTTAGGATGCATGCATCATTTAAACAGCATACTGTACCTCCAAAGTGACCTGAAGCAGCATTATTTTGACCTGTCTGTATGGGGCCTACATTTCTTAATATAATTCTATTCTTTATGACTTTGTTGATACTTAGGAAATGTGATTAAAGAATAAATTATCAGTGGAAAATATGAAGCACACAAAAAAAGAAGATGAAGTCAGATCAGAATTCTGAAATATTAACAATACAAACCTACAGCCTCCTGTAGTTAAAAAAGATAAAATGCTGTTTTCTTAGATAGTACTACACAAAGTTATATTACCATTTAGAGAGGATTTCAGATGGAATAGAGATGCTTCTGGAGAACTGTCAAAGCAATAACTGGCACCTAAATAGCTGTTTCAAAAAACAACTAAAATGTGGCAAGAGAAAAAAATTAGTATCAAATAACAGATGGCTGCTAATAGGTATTAGATACAAGAACCCCACACAATATGATTTACAGCACAAATTTACAGCATGTAAAACAACGCATCT
>NC_056524.1:180373552-180381488 GCF_019175285.1 Sceloporus undulatus
TGTGTTGGCAAGGTCTGATAGGAGTTGCAGTCCAACAATATCAAGGCGTGTCATAGTTGTCTGCCCTTACACTGGAATGTTAAATAAGATGTTTATTAATGTGCTTTTAGTTTGCCTATATAACTTAGCCTCTTGAAATGATGCCACATAGGCAGTGAACTTCCTAAACATTATTAACTATTTTCTTGGCTGGTAGAGAAGGTCACGAGGTAACAATGTTAGCTGAAAGCTTTACCTTGTCTAAAATACATGCTGTTGCTCAGTTGCAGAGCATTCAAATAAGATTTCTTTCCGTTTGTCACATGTCCCACAAGATAAACAAGATGTTTAGTGTTCAGTTTCATATCTTCCCCCCCCCCCCCTTTCCTTTATGCATTCTAATACTGACAAAATGGCATCCCTACTTGCTTTTCTGTCTTGGTAACAATAGCAAATTATCCAAATATTGCAGTGAGATACTATCTCAAATAACTTTGAAGCACCTATTGAATATTATATTATTTCAGGAAAGGTTGTGCACAATAAGCACAGTACAAGCATAGAATTTGTTATTTAGTGTAGAATTTGGCTACCTGATAATATGAGCATTCTTCTTTTCAAAAAACAGTCTTTCAGTCTTTGTGGCTGTGAATATAACCATGGGAATTGTTAAATATATATATAGGGTTGGCTTACAGTGGATGAAGCTTTGCCACATTGCAGAGCCTTGCCCCTGTTTATGATTAGCAGATAATTTCAAGCAGGATAAACACATCTTTCTTTTTTAACAGTATGAATATACATGGCTACAGCTGACAAACCTGGCAGGCATCTACTATTATCTGTGCACTGGCTTAGTTTTTCTTTTTGTCTTACATCCTGTTTCTCAATTTGAATAAAAATGTACTGATTGCTTTGTAACATTCTCTGAGTAGACAGTTTTCATGTCCTACAGATTTGATCTTACAAAAATGACTGAGTACAGTATCTGTCTGGGGGCAGGGACTGATGCTCCATTTAATAAGTCTTTCAAACACATTTTAAATTTTAAATGTGTATTAATGCTTTGTTTGCTGTTTCCTTCTACTGTTGACAAAGTACTGAAATTGGTACTGTAGTCTTGATATGTAAGCGTTTGGAATGCAGTCTTCTTAAACATTCATAAATAAAAAGCTTCCATTGAGTGCTTTAATCTATGATGTTTTCTGACGCGAGTGAGAATTCTAATATATTGAAAGATAGCAAGTTGCCCCATGTTCACAGGGCTGTTTCTGGGTGCAGAGTCAAGGATATGTTGCAATACCCACACCCTACAGAACAAGAAAATACATGCAATGGAACATTTATTTAGTGCAGTTGTCAGCCTGCTAGTTTGGGGGGGGGGGGAGTGTAACAAACCAAATGCAACAGATGTGTTAGGACAAAGTTTCTTCCAGACATGTTTTGTCTGTAAAACCTGGCATGATAGGTGGCCAAAATCTGGGCCATGATTTGCAAAAAAAATTCTGGTGACAATGTCATAAAAGTATTCTGTATAATCTCGTGTACAGGCTGATCTCACATATAAGTCAAGGGAAGGTTTTAGGGCCAAAATAATGGATTTTGTATGACCCGTGGATAAGTTGAGGGTAGAATGTAGGGGAGAAGAAAGTTTTAATATTGGATTGAGAAGGAAGTGGAATGAAATGGGATTGCTTGGTGGTCAGAGAGGTCCAGAGGGGGAGAAGGATGAGGAGAGAAGGTTTTAACATTGGATTGAGAAGAGAATCACCGCATGCACACATACTCCTGCATTGGCAGCTCTTTCAGAAATCACTGCTGAGGCACAGAGAGTGGGGCATCAGGGCTGCTTTTTAAAGGACCTTTCTAAGAAGTACTGTTTGTTGTTGTTGGTATTAGCTGCCTTCCAGTTGATCTGGACCCATGGCGACTGTATTGACCCATATATAATTAGCCCTGGATTTTAGGGCCAATTTCTGGGCATAAATCTTTCAACTTAATAGTTGAGTATATATGGTATATTGTAGGTGTAATTCTATATGAATTCTGAAACAAAATGTGATTCTGGGGGACTAAAATGTCCCATCTTCCTTGAGAAGGGTTAAATATGTTTTGTGGAAATAAATCTCACTCATTCTACTGAGTCATTAACTTCCAAGTAATTGAGGTTAGGGTATTCTCTAGAGATGCAATGTGTTAACTGTATTTCTTCTGAACATTTGTTTTAGACCAAAAACAGAAGTACAATTACCATAAATGGAATTGGATATCAGTAATATGGATGAGATGGTAATGTTAACATTTGAAAGTTGGCTCATAATGTGAGCCTTTTCACTTATACTGTAACTGTCCCAGCTGCCTTCTGTAAAGCAGCAGTAATGCTGTTATGGCTTGAGGCCAAATAAGTGCTGCAGTCCCTATATCACTGTCACTGCAGAAGGGAGGGAACCTCTCTTCTTGCTAGGCGGCCAGATCATAACTGATGAATTTGAAGCCACAATGGCTGTTCATGAATGGATGCATTAAATGATGTAGACTTTTTTTTGTTCTGAGACCAGCATGCAGTATGCTTTTCGTGAAGAAGGAAAGCTGCCAATCTTCTATGCCTTGTTCTGACACCCTGAATGCTAGCAGACCACAGATTGTTTTCAGTAGCTATTGGTAATGCTATGACGCTTTTAAAAGGCAGTATCAGAATTTAATTATTTTGTATAATATGGTTTGGCCAAAAGTCTTTCTTTCTGAATAAACAGTGTTGGAATCCTTGGAGTTGTTACATTTTAAGATTGCAATCTTAAACCCGTTTGACTGACAATAAGCTTCATGGAACTCAGTGGGAGTTACTTCTGAGGAGACTGTTAATGTTTGAAAGTAAGATGGAAGATTTAATAATTTTTAAAGGAATAGAAACAATTCTTCAGGAGAAAATTAGTGCTCTTCTGGGTGTGTTTGATTCTGTAGTAGGAACAAATCGGTCCTTTTTAAAAAAAAGTTTTACTTTTCAGCTAATTTTTTCTTCACACTTAAAATGAGACGTTTCTGCAGAAGTCAGTGAAGTATTTGAGGCATTTTTGGTAGGAAACTATTTGGTAGACAGTGGTAATGTACAATGATCTCCTTACTCTAAAGTTTGGACCAATGTCTAGTGCAGAAGTTAATGCAAAACCACTGGAATGCAGTTCTTTGAGGGAAAGCTTTCAAAATATGGGTTTGACTTACAGTTAATATTTTACCGTTTTAATATGTTAAGCAGTGGGGTGTACACATGGGGTAAAACACTGAGCTTAACATTCTTACCTGTATTTTGTGAATACGTATTTTGTGACATTCCTGGCAACAGAGATACTCAAGCCAGAAGCTCAGTTCGTATGTAACAGAGAATAAGCTGCAGAAAAACTTGAGCGTATGTATCTCGCTCCTCCTCCATCATAACCCAGAGGACTGGAAACAATTATTTCCATTCTGGAATAACATCACTTAAACATTATGTCTGAATCTGGGTGCATACAATTACCTCATTATTGTTAGATGAAACAAGCTAACTTCAAACCCTGGTTTATGAAGCTGTCCTATTTAATCACAGTTATGTTTATCCACTGGATGGAAAACCTAGCTGTGACTAGTATAAAGAGAAGTAAAGCTTCTAACTCAGTGGGCCATGCTGGAGGAGGAGAGGGAAGAGATAGCATGTATGGTAAGCCTGAGGCTAAGTCTGTTGTACGTAACAACAGACCATTATTAAATCCATATCAGGCAAGAATCTTCAACATTGGCAGGTTATTTCACTTGTGCTTTCCCTTTTCTTTTTGTGTAGATTTCCCAAGAGCTCTAACTTGCATACTGTTATTCTTATGGTTTGTTCTAATCACAACTGCGCATGCATGGCACATACCCACACAATTATCAGAAGCAACATTTCTCCATATCTCAAAAACTGGCAATGCATGATTCTTGCTGGTAATTATCTGATGTTGCAGTTGACTTTAGCTCAGTGACTCACCTTGTAGCTACCTGCATTGATTGAAGCCTGGAATGTGCTGTTTCTCATAGCTATAGATATTCTAAGCATATATCATTCAATTTTATTTAGGAATATGAAGCAAGAACTGGAAAAATGTGTAAACCTGCACCCCACACAATGAGACGTAGAAACTTTGAATTTGAGCCACTTTCAACTACTGCTCTTATTTTGGAGGATCGACCATCGTAAGTCCCTATGGATTCTTCAGAAGCAGAATATCAGTTTTATGTTAGAGAGTTGGATGTTATTCTCAGGTGCATTCCAGTGATAGTACCAAACCTTTATCATGTATACTTACATGTCATGCTAATGATAAAGGGTTTTTTACTCATGCCACTAGTGTTGTTGAATACTGTATGCTCTACATGGTATTGAGAACTGGTATAGTTAAATATTTTTATAGTAGCACTTCTCATAGTGGAGCTGGCTGTGGGGTACTCAGATCTTACATTGTATTCTATAAACAATCCACTTTGGGATTGCTGAATATCATTGGGTTTATGTAGGAACTGGGTGTGAGGTGTGGGGGAACTCAGCAGTCAGGGAAAAATGGGTCCCAAGATTGAGGCAGTGGTTGAGAATGTGCAACCCTCCAGATATTGTCAGGTTGTAATTCTCTTCAGCCCTGTCCAGCACGGGCAGCAGAGTTTATAAGATGAAGCAGTTCCCACTTGTCTTGTAGCACCTTTGAGACTAACTGAAATAAAGAATTTGACAGCATGAGCTTTCATAAACTTCAGTCTAACTTCCTCCGATGCTTTTGCTAGAGTGGAAGCCAGGGACAGACTTATATATCTGTTTGTTGCTGTCTTAGTTCCTTCCTTCATTCACATAGTCCTTCAAATATTCTTGTCTTCAGGGTATATAGAACTTTGCAGATCAGGACCAACACCATAAATTGTGCTCAGAGGCAAACTGTAAGGGCTTGGAATATTCTGGTCAATATGCTATTTGTTCCCCCTATTTGCAGTTTGCCTGCCTTCTGGAAAGTTAGGCTTCTTCCTTTGTTAAACTGGTTAGGGTAGCCTGCATGATTCAGAATTGAAGACTGTTGGGAATAAACAGGACACACAAATTCTGTTCCATAGGAAGTGAAAGGGTTGAGTCAGCTACTCTTGTATTTATTGCAGTTTCTTTTTAGGAATCTTCCTGCTAAATCTGTAGAAGAGGCTTTACGTCACAGACAAGAATATGATGAAATGGTGGCAGAAGCCAAAAAGAGAGGTATGGGTAGTCATCATAGCAGCATTCTATCCCTTTAAAATGGTGAAGGTGTCCTGTTTGGAATATGTGTGAGAACATAGAAATGGAATAGAAATTACCTTGGGTTGAAGGGATTATTTTAAAAAAAACACACATAGGGACTGTTCTGTTTAAATTATTAAAGTGAAATTTAAATCCTGCCCTTTCCAAGGTTTTGCTTAAGTTTTAACACTTCTCTATAATGTCATGTGCTGAAAAAGAAAAGGAGGAACTGAAAACATTCATTTTATTGCCGACAAGTAACTTCACCTATCCCCCTCCCTCATCCTATTGTATAAAGACTTACCAGTTTCTCAGAAGTGCTTTCAAGTTGCCAGTCCACTTATGCTGACCCCCTGACTTCCATAGGGTTTTCTTAGGCAAGGAATCCCAGAGGTGGTTTTGCCCATTCCTTCCTCTAGCCTGCAGCACCTGGTATTCATTGGCAGTCTCACATCCAACTACTGACAAGGGCTGCCCCCGCTTAACTTCCAAGATCAGACAAGATCTGGTGCAACAAATGTGTTTGTCTGTGAAGAGCCACAACACTTATTTCCCTCTTTTTGTATGAAACTAACACAACTACGAAAGCCAGTGTGATGTAGCTGTTTGAATATTGGACTGGGACTCCAGAATACCCACTTGGCAATGAAAAACTGCTTTGTGACCTTGTGAAAGTCACATTCTCTCAGCCTCAGATGAAGGCAGGCACAAACCCCCTCTGACCAAATCTTGTCAAGAAAATCCCATGATAGGTTCATTTTAGGATTTTCATAAGTCTGAAATGGCTTGAATACAGACAACAATACTGTACTTTGCACAGTGTTAATTGTAAATGGAATTGGATCTAAATCTCTAGCTGCAATGAATTATTGATTGTAGCAAATCATCACTTCAGAGGTTAAAAATATGTATTCTATTAAATGTGTATATTATACGATTGCTTCTCCCCAAAGTTTGTATAAAGCAATTTCAGGAATTTAGGAAATACCTTGTTTCTCAGTGGAAGGGAAATGAATTGGGAATGTGATGATTTAATGGGTTTTCTCAACTGTAAAGCATTTATTATTTATTTCAAAGGTAGTAGAGAAAGAAGTCATAGCACTATAACAAATATATAATTAGCAAGCATAAGGGTGTGATGGCGGAGATAGCTTTAGTGGGAGCCTAATATTTCTGTTAAGACTGACCTTCACAATGTGAGATGTAAGAAGATCTCCAAGTGACTTGCATTTCAGTAACGCTTACTCTATAACAGGGGTAGGCAATCTTTTTGAGCCGGGGGCCGGGTTGCTGTCCCTCAGACAATTGGGGGGCCAAAGCCAAAAAATAAATAACTAAATATATTTTTTTTAAATTTAAATAAATAAATAAACCGGGACAAATGTAGGACAACATTTTCAAATGTTGGACACTTTTTTTAAAAAAGTGGAGGACACGCAAAAAAAAATTGCTGTTTTTTTTAAAAAATGTTAATATAAATGCATGTTTCTGAGGTGTCTATAGACAATTGCCCCCCTTGCCCCTGTGCGCAAGAGGCCAAAGGCCCCGGCGGCAATCAGTGGCAGGACCGGGCTAGGGTCAGTCCCAAGGCCTTGCCGGGCCTCATCCGGCCCGCGGGCCACAGGTTGCCTACCCCTGCTCTATAATGATATATATTTTTCTTTCTCAATGCAAAGCCGTAAAACTCACACTGCATTTCAACTTCTGAATTTAACAGAAATTAAGGAAGCACACAGAAGAAAGAAAATAATGAAAGAACGCTTCAAACAAGAAGAGAGTATTGCTAGTGCCATGGTGATTTGGGTCAATGAAATACTGCCTAATTGGGAGAACATGTAAGTATAGAAGACTTGGTAATATAAGCTTGATACCATCCTTTGTATCCATCCACAAAAAAAAAAAAAAAAAAAGCATTGTGTGTCTCCCTTTCAGTGATGTCTTTGGGTGATCATGGTCTAGAATTACTTGCCCTAGCTGATCTGTTTTGTTCAGAAATACCATGTGGCAAGGCTGTGCTGTTACTGATAGATGGTTTAAATGCTCACCCTATGGACAGCCCTGTTTTTGCTGTCTTAACCATTGCTTCATGAAACCAGTGTCAGCACTACTTTGAATCCTGTAGGGAAGATGCTTCTGATCATAAACATTCCAAGAATGACAAGTAAAATGCCTGGTTTCCATAAATACTTACACTCTTCTTCTTCCTCCTTCTTTGTAGGCGTTCCACAAGAAAAGTTAGAGAACTGTGGTGGCAAGGGTTGCCTCCCAGTGTTCGGGGGAGAGTTTGGAGTCTTGCTGTAGGAAACGAACTGAATATCACTCCTGGTAGGTGTGAAAGCATGGAGATTTTTATTTTAGAGGAGTGGTATTCTGTGAATATGAAGCAATCCAATGCTGGCTTTACTAAGGGCCCATACAGACATGCCAAAATAAAGCTGCTTCGGGTCACTTTGGAAGTATGTTGTTTAAATGATGCATGTGTCCTAAGAGTCTGGAAGCCGTGCCAAAGCCATGCTCCAGTACTGGAGCCTTATCTGTCTGTCTCTTCTTCCATGCACCATGCTTCCATGTAGATATTGCTTGCTGAAAATTTTAATTCAGAGATTCTTGACACCCACCCGTGTGTGTGTGTGTGTGTGTGTGTGTGTGTGTGTGTAGAGAGAGATGTTTTTGTTATGACTTAACTAGTTT
>NC_056524.1:180384488-180406418 GCF_019175285.1 Sceloporus undulatus
GTGTGTGTGTGTAGAGAGAGATGTTTTTGTTATGACTTAACTAGTTTACTGTGTTTTCAATTCCCTCTCTTTCAGTAAAGCACTATAGCTGGTTTAAGAACTGAAATATCATTTGAATCCTAAGTATGTGTACCTATGATTCTATGATACTATACCTCTGTTAGTTCTATGTATTTTCAGTATCATGGAGCATTTCTAGAATTTCATATGTGCTGAAATACAATAAAAACGCTTATTTTGTTGTTCTACCTCCAACCCTCTCCAGATATTCTCCCTCCTCTGTTTGACAGTGGAGATTATTAAAGCAAAAACTGCTGTGACACTTAGCCCCATTCATTGTTTCCTAACAAGCTGATTGAGAATTGGAACCCCTTTCATTGTTTCCTAACAAGCTGATTGAGAATTGGACTAGTTATGACCATTCTGGCTTTTAAATTTACAAATGAAATGAATACAGTACTATTAAAATCATCTTGCAGTGAAAACCACATGGCTCTATTATAGCACTTTATCTACAAGTTCGCCTTTTGACATTGTTCTTTTGTGTTTTTCAGAACTCTATGAAATCTTCTTATCTAGAGCCAAGGAGCGATGGAAGACGTTTGGGGGGACTGCTGCTGAGAATGATACAGAAGGTGTGTTGTAGCATTTATCACTTAATGTTCACAGTTCACCATTTCACTGTGTGTATTTGGCATTCCCCATTTTTAATGGTACCGTTCTGAGTCAGGTGTGTCATGCCTGATTTTTGGATGTGTTCTTGTAATCACTTCATGTCTGTACAGTCTGCCCTTGCCTTACGCGGGGGATCTGTTCCGGACCCCCCCCCCCCACATAAGGCAAAAAGTGCATATGCTCAAGCCCCATTGGATGTAATGGGGCTCATGCATGCCATGCAGTTGTGCATGTGTGCCACGGGCACGCGTGCCATTCCTCCGTTCTCCTGGTGGCTTCTGCATAAGCTGGAAGTCGCCTATAACAAGCCCGCATATGGCGCGGGCTGACTGTATTACATTTCTTAAATGTAATTACATTTAAATGTAAATTACATTTCTTAAATATAATTTAGCTGAAATGTAAATTCAGCTACTATTAATGTGTGTTTCCATCCACAGTCCAATTTAAAATCTGATAATATCCTGAAGTAGTGCATATTCCAGTGCCTTCAATGATATACAGTATAAATAATGAAACTGAAAGAACTTGATTTCTGAGTGCTTTTTGTCACAAGCTTAATGGGTGTGTTAAACATTAGCTTGCATTGTTATGTACTCAACAATGCCATTGTTGCTTATTACAAATGAAACTGGGCCAAACAATTCTGTGAAAATCTGGCTGGTTTTGATTCAGGCTTCTAAGCAGTAAAAAAAAAATGAGAGGAAAACATAGCTTCTCACAGTATAAACTTCTGTCATGGTCCTTTGCATCCATGCTTGGGATGTATACGTCTGCACATATCACATCTTTTCCCATGCTGTTCAGGAACAGTGGCTGGGGAAAGTTACTTTAGTGCTGTGGGAGTGTCTAGGAATGTCTTCCTTGTGGCTCCATCTCTTTTTTGTGCTGGAGGACAGGTTGCTATCTGACAAAACTGGCTCAAAAACTAGCATGTTTGCCTAACCAGCAAGTTCTAGTGGAGTCCTGCGAATGGTCCCTGTCAGATTCCTGTGGAGAGAAAAGAGATCTGAGATTAGATTTTCACCTAGAAAAATGAGTTTTGATTAAAAGGAAATTAAAGACAATAAATAAATGTTGTAGAGAAGACAAACCTAGAGATGGAAGAGTGACCGGGGGGGGGGGGGGGAGAGGGGCAGGTCACTCAATGCAGGCTCCTAGTGGAACAGAGAAGATAGAGCAAAGATGAAGATGGCTTAGCCAAGAGAATCAAGCAGAGGGAGCAGGACGGCTAGTGAAACCTGAATAATTTTGTCTGTCCTTCTGTTACTGAGATGCCCTGAGAAAAGTTGGGAAGAAGGATCCTCAGTGGCAGGGTGTTAAGAATGTATGAGACTAGCCATTAGCAAGCTACAGTACAGCTTATAATGATTAGGGATGGAGATGTACAAGAATGTGTACCAAAGACAGGAGCAAATCAGGCTGAGTATCTACAGGACTGCTCTTGTAAAGTTCCCTTAGCCTGGAGTGCCAAAAGTAACCATATACTTTGCACATAAATGCTGTGGTGTCTGCTGAATTGTGCTTTCCAAAGGAACAAAGAAGTAATGGTGGTAAGGCAGTTTTCTCTAAAAAGGGATGACTGATGAGAGAATTTGGTTTTGGTGCTAGTTAGAAGCTCACAAAAGGATAGAGGGATTTTTGCAGTGTCAAATAATGAGTGGCTGGGTGTAGTCCTGATGAAATTAGGATGCAGAGGGGGAAAGGGAAGGGCAAAGTGGGAAATCCAGTAACTCTCCTCCATATTAGTAAAGGTGGCATTGTCTTGGGTTGCTATCCCTTGCCAGCTAGAAAGATATGCAGTAGAAACAAAACAGAAGCATGAGGAAATAAAATAAGACCCCTCTGACAACTTATTGCTTTTTGAGTTAAAGAAATGGTTTGTCATTGCTGACTTCTAGAATATACTGTATGAGGTTGGATGCTGTAGCAGATTGAAACAACTATTAAATGAAATGCTTTCCCAGTTTTGCTTTTTTGCATTTACTAAATTAGCCTTTCCTTTGGAATGCATCCATGATTGATTTGAAGTACTGTACCTTATTAAACTGTGTATGAGATTGATTTAGCCTTAAGTTAGTAGATAAATTTGTGTACAGAAATGTCTATAAATTTGAATGCTTTAATCTCTGCAGATGCTGGAATATCAGTTGCTGATCGGGAGGCTAGTTTGGAGCTAATAAAATTGGATATATCCCGCACATTTCCATCCCTCTATATTTTTCAAAAGGTAATTTATTTTTACTGTATTCAGAGATAAATATATTTAAAATATTAGATAATTTTGCCACAGCAGTTGTTAAAACCTGTAACTCAGACCATGAAAACCTTTGCAGAAATACAGTTTTCTGTTATAATTTAATTCAGCTGATAAATGTCATGCTCCTTTAGTTGATGTTTAACTTAAAATAATTAGAAAAGGCTGTTGCATAGCCTGTACAAACACTATGTAATTCTATATTGTTCTGCTGTTTGAAATAAGTTATTTATATGACACATTCTTAGTCATAGTCCTGGGAATGGCATCGGGTTTGGCATATTAAACACGTGAAGTACCTTCCTCTTTTAAGAAATTCAGCTTTTGAAATGTCCTAGCAGTGCAGATGACATTGCAGTAGATTAATCAGCTCTTTGTCTTTTGCTCTGTGCTGGATCTGTTCGGAGGGAACAAAAGCTGCTAGTAGTACAGTTTCTAGGTTGGTGTTTGCTGGTGAGGTGGTGGTAGGGCTTGGTGTATTTCCCTGCAAAGAAGGGTAAAGCTGCTAGACACCTTGTTGCATTCCCTCACTGAGTAAACTGCAGCATGTTTTGCAATGAGCCTTTCTTCCTGGTGGGTGTGGCATAAGTGCAACCTGAGATCACCTGCTTAGCTGGAAATGATTCTTGCTCACCACTGGCCACAGAGAAAGTGGTTTCCTGTAAGCCAACTGTATGGTGGTTCAAGCAGAAAGTAAAATTTTGGCAAAAGCACTGGTGTGTAGCTTTATACAGGACTACAAATGCTAGGTGTTTACCTTTTTAAAAGAAAATATTTTAAAAATTCAGATGTGGTGATGCCTTTGAATGGAGTTCAAAGAACTAATTTGCAGTGCAAGTTTCTCTTGTGTTCACTTCAGTTAAGGACACACACATATATGCACACACACACATATGTCCATTTTCAAGTGAGTGAGAGAATTAAACACCTTGTTTACATATATTTAAAGGCAAACCTGCTGTCATGTATGAATGACTTATGCTTGCAGCCTAAGAACTCTATAACTATATAGTATAGTATGTGCTGGGATGCTGTACTGAAAATGTTGCTTCTATAATACACATGTAGAGTAACAAACAAGATAGCAACTCCCACCCCTAAAGAAGCTTACAGTTAATTATTATTATTATTATTATTAATAATAATAATAAAATTTATTTATACCCCGCCTCTCTAAAAAATGCAATTCTCAGAGTGACTCAGGAATTGGTTATGAGGAAGTGTAATAGCCTTCCACTTATGGCCTTGGTAAAACTGAAAGTGCTGAATATTGTAGAGTTATGCAGACTAAGACAAGTGAGTGCCTGGATACAGCGTTAATGTAGTATTTTCTGTCTATATATGTGCTTAGTCAATTTGAATTTTTAAGTGAGCAGCATATTGATTTGGAAGTTTCAGCTACTACACAAACGTTCAGGTTCAAGGTGTTGTGTTTTTTTTGTTAGAAATAACAACTCATATGACTGAATCCCTACTACTAACATTAATAACAGCCTAATATTTTCACTTCTTCCAGTAAATACAGATACTAGTAATTAACAATGTTTTATCCAGAAATACTTTTTCATGAAATTTCATGCATGGTAGGGTTGGATTTTCATTATCCATCCAGTCACAGTGACTTCTTCCAACAGGCTGTTTTTAAATGAAGAGGCCTTCAGATGCAAGGAGAATAAAAACCTCACCTGGTGTTCTGAGCCTTTCTCCATATCTAAAAAAATCCTGTTGATTCTTACTTAGGGTGAATTCAAGCTTTGTCACTACTGTACTTCTACTGTCAGTATGTGCAAACCAGGTTGGGGGGGGGAATGAAGTCTGTGCATTTCCATTGTGCAGCGTGAAACTATGCCATAATGATCCAATTCATACACAGTGGTGGTACTGCCAGTTCCCTGGATCTTGGTCATTGTTTAGCGCACCAGCCTGTGTTCACTTGAAGGTAGTGTAGCAAGAACAAGAAAGTGTGTGGGCATGCATATGTGTGTGTATGTGTTTTTGCACCCATGCACAAATATATGTGTGAGTATGCAATTAATTGCTGTTGCAAACTACTAAATGTGCTGATTTTGTCTGAATTGAATCTATTATTTTGCTATGACCTTGAATAAGTGAAAGGTTACCCTTGACTTAGGGCAGTGGTTCCCCAAACTGTGCCCTTTAAGAGGTTTTGGACTTCAGCTCCCAGAAACCTCAGCCACGTTGGCCAATAGTCTGGGATTCTGGGAGCTGAATTCCTAGCCTTCTTTTTTCTTGACTGCAGTCTCAACTCTGGTCAATGTTTGATCCTAGGTATGGGTACTGATTGACTATTTCAATTCCCTCACTGTCCAAATTGAATTTATGTATTTCCAAAATCTCTTTAAGAGCACAGTTTGGTGACCATTGGGGAACAAAGTTTTTGATTTTGCCATGACCCATACTTACCTGGCAGGGGAGACACCATGATCATAAAGGTGGTTTTCCTGCCATCCATTGCACTGTGGGTGTGCTGAGCCCTGCAATTTCCCCAAATGCAGGAAACTCGACTGCATAATTTGTGGTAGCACATAACAAACAAATATTTCCCTCTCTTTTAAAAAAATGGAAAGGGGAGACATATTTAGGAAGAACTAAAGAGAAAGAGAGTATTTATCTGAGGGGTTACAGTGGGAGGGGATTGTAAATGGCAGGGACGTAGCCAGGATTTTAGGAAGGGGGGGTCCACACTAATTGCCACCATTATAATGGGACTTAGGCGCAGTGGCGCAGCAGTACACACCATTCATTTTTCTAAAGGAAGGGGGAGTCCGGACCCCAAGACACACACACACACACCCGGTTACATCCCTGTAAATGGCATTGCTGATTTTAAAATGTCTAAATCTGTTCAAATAAAGACAAGGAAAGGAGCATGAATGAGGAAAAAGAATGCGAATCCAGCCTGAAAAAACAAGTGGGGAGGAAGAACAAGGAAAGCAACATTCCTCTGTTATGGACCCAGTGCAAAGGCAGTGACAAGGGGCAGAGGTGAGAAGCGCCTTTTGACATGGAAGCAACACTCCCACTCCACTAGCCCTCCGTTGTCCATACTGGAGAAAGAAAGGCAGCCCTCCCTCCTTCCCCACCTACTTTTTTTGCCCAAGCAGCATTCAGCAGCAGTGTGGGAGAGCCTGAAGAGAGACTGTGGTAGCCATTTTTATAGAGTCATACTAAACTTCTCTGCTTATACAGTATATTCCTGTTAAAAATGTCCTCCGCAGCATCTCTTTGGCCTTCTAAAAAATTAGGTGGGGAAGTGGAGGGCTGCCTTTCATTCTCAGGTTTGGGCAAGGGACAGATAATGGGATGGGAGTGCTACTTCCATGTCCTGCCATGCCAAGAGGGGCTTGTCACCTCTGCCTGTTGTCACTGCCTCTGTGCCAGGTCCCTATTCCAGCATTGACCCCAGGTTAAACCAGGTTTTTTGGGTTGAATTTTGTCAAAAACATTTTTACTTAAACATGAGTGTATACAGTAAACGCATAAACAAATGTTGCTATTAAGTAGTTTTTACAACCTTTGAAATTTAGCATTTGTATAATTCTGCACTGTAAAAAATGTTTTTTCAATACATGCTAATTCTGTGTGGGAGCATCCTTCTGGTTTTTACAATAACATTTGCTTCTTTACTATTAAATTACACCTCTGTTGTTCATTGTCCTCTAGGGGGGCCCTTATCATGATCTTTTGCACAGTGTCCTGGGAGCATATACATGTTACAGACCTGATGTAGGATATGTAAGTGTTCTTATAATGTTATGTTATATAACTAAATACAAACTGAAGGTGTAGAATGTGTCCATAAAGGTTATGTCAAGCTACGTGCTTATAAGAAAGTTTTTAATTTATTATGTCAGGTGTGCCAGTATTGCTTGGCCATCTGATATTGGAAGAAGAAGAGGGGAAATGCCCTGTTACACCAAGTGGTAGTGGCTCAGCTTTTAGTGATGCCACAGAAGAAATACATAAATTCAATTTGGATAATGAGGAAATGGAAATACCTAGGATCAAACATTGACCAGAGTGGAGACTGCAGTCAAGAAAAAAGAAGAAGGCTAGGAATGGTTACGGCAGCTCTGAAAGAATTAGAAAAGATTCTAAAGAGCAAAGATATACAACAGAGCACTAAAGTTAGAATCATGCAGGTAATGTCGTCATGTACCGATGCGAGAGCTGGACGGTGAAGGAATCAGACAGAAAGAAAATCAATGCATTTGCTGGAGAAGAGTTTTTAGGATACCATTGACAGCCAAAAAGTTCAACAAATGGGTTCTTGAACAGATCAAGCTAGAGCTCTCCTTGGAAGCCAAGAAGATCAAATTGTGGCTGACGTATTTTGGCCACATAATGAGAAGACATTTATCACTAGAAAAAGCAATAATGCTAGGAAAGGTAGAGGGGAAAAGAAGGAGGGGAAGACTGCAAGCAAGATGGATGGACTCAAGAGAGTCACAGGCATGGGTTTACAGAGACCAAACAGAGCAGTGGAGGATAGAGAGTCTTGGAGGTGTCTCAACCACAGGGTTACCATGAGTTGGGGCTGGCTCAAGGGCAGTTGACAGCAATAGTGATGCATATAAATGTGGTGAGTACAGAACTGGGCTTTTCATTTTCATATCACATTGTCCTGCTTGTTAAACTGTATCATAATGATAATATTCTAGATACAGTAGAATCACAGCTGATATACAATTGCCATAACATAAAAATAAGTATGATATTTTCTTGGATTGTTTAACCACTGATTTTGTTTTTTTGAAGGTCCAGGGAATGTCCTTTATTGCTGCAGTCCTTATTCTCAATCTGGAAGAGGCAGATGCTTTTATTGCCTTTGCAAACCTGCTGAATAAGCCATGCCAACTGGCGTTTTTCCGTGTAGATCACAGCATGGTACATACCCATTTTAAAATGCTATAATTTCCTGTTTCTGTTTCACTTAAAATATGTTCTTACTGCAACAATATTTTAATGGGCAACAAGTGGATATTTGTCTAGTGGTCCAGTTTTCTAAAAATCAGTGCTTTACATTCATACTAACCATAAAAGGGATTACTTGTGCCTTTGGAATTATACCAGCAACAAATATACTGGTAGAATTATACTCTCTTTTTCCAGAATGCATGTTTGAATTACTGAGTAGATTGTATTCTGTATTTATTTTCTTTTTTCTGTGGGCTGAAGGCTCCCCTACAAGTGAGTCTTTTCGGAGCGAAGCCAGCCATGTCTGCACAGTAACATATATTTTGATAAGATTGGATTCCTCTAACATGCTTTACATGGAGCTTATTTTTAAAGTGTCTTTGGAAGCTCCCATTGGTGCAGAATATCATTCCATAAATGCTGGGGGATGTGTGTCAATGATGCCATGGTACATCCATCCTGCAGCATCTGCACTTCTAACCAACTTGCTTTTGGGAAGAATTGAAATAGTTGGTGAAAATCTTTGCATCTCTAAATAGCCTGAGCTGCAAATATCTGAAGGAATTTCTTTTCCCACATCAATCTGACCAGTCCCTCAAATGAGAAGAAGCACATTTCTGGGCCTCGTTTAGAGAGAAGGCGGCTTCCAATCATGCTGATAAGAAGAAGAAGAGATAGGGTCTACTCAGTCTTGCACCACTATTATGGAATACATTGAAGCACACAGATCCCTCTCCTGAATGTCTTTTGGTCAATTAGCAAAGCTACTTTTATTTTTTAGGCTTTTACCTGCTAATTGCTTGCTTTTTTAAAAGGAAGTTTAATCTATGATCTCTGTGTTTGTATTTTTTGAAGAAAACCTGCCCAAATTGTTTCATCACTTTAATTTTTAACTATACGATGTTTCATTCTTGTACTGTTGTAATCTGCTTTGATTGCTCTGTGAAAAAGTGGAATATAAATACATTGTTGTTGTTGTTGTTGTTGTTAGCCTTCAAGTCACCTGTCAACTTATGGCAACCCCATGAATTTCATAATGTTTCTTAGGCAAGGAATACGCAGAGTTTCCATCCTCTGCCTCTGCATTTTTTTAACCTTTGTATTTTTACTCTTATCTTCAAATCATTGTATGATACACTTTTAAACTGTCAGCTGTTGGATCTGGTGCATTGGTGGCAGTAAAGGCAGGATTTACATCTTTGTATTTATCTTCAGTGGTGGTTTAACCATTGGACTAGGACTGGAAAACAGGATTCAAATCCCTGCGCAACTGTAGAAACCCATTGGATAACCTTGGACAAATCACACGCTCTCATCCTTAGAGGACGGTGAAGGCAAACCCTCTCTGAACAAATGTTCCCAAGAAAAACCTGTGATAGCTTCCCCTTAGAATCGCCATAAGTCGGAAATGACTTGAAGGCACACAGCAACAATAAATAAAACTGCTACTATCAATATTGCAAAGTAAATTAAATACTGAAATAAATAGTAATCTCTAGATGCTGCAGAAGAACAGTCTACAGACACATGATTCATATCCCCTCATACCTCTTAATGGCTAAATCTGTTACTGAAGTGGTACAGATAACCTTTTGGGGAAAAGATGATTATGCTGAATGTTTTTCTGTTCCTTCTGTGGCTATCATTACTGTATTTAAACCAGCAATTCTCTGAAAACTTTAAAAACTGTCATCCCCACCCCCCCAAGAAATAGATTATTCTTATTTTCTTTTCCTTTTACAGATGCTGAAATACTTTGCAGCTTTTGAAGTATTTTTTGAAGAAAACCTGCCCAAATTGTTTCATCACTTTAAATCCTATAATCTTACCCCTGACATATACTTGATAGATTGGTAAGTTTAAGGAGTACTTGAATATATTTACAGTAATAGATCAGGACCTATACTGTATATAGATTTCTGATTCCCCATTATTTAACAGAAACTGTGAGAATACTCCCCCAACTCAGCTAAATTAGGTTGCTAATGGAGATGCAAGGGGCAGGGTGAGAGAGAAGTAGGAGTGGACATTTCTCTAGATGAACTGAAAGCTTATTTCTGGTAATGAAAATTAGTTCAGGATATGTTTAGAAACACTATAGCTCTTTTATTTAAGCAATGTTCTCTGCCTCTAGTTTGTACTTATTTTCAGTTGGCTGGTGTTGGGCTTTTAGTTAAAAAAGGAAAAGTAAAAAGTAAAAAAAGAAAGTAGGACCTGCAAGCCTGATGCCTGGCCTGAGCTGTGAGCTATTACCCAGATGTCCACCAGTAGAAGTCTGCTGTGTGAAACTGGTTTTCCACTCATCTTCCTTACCTGCTTTCCTTACTGCATCCCTCTTTGCCATGTGCTCTCCATGTGGGAAAGTCTTGGAAGGTGGTGAGGGGGCACTCCATTGGGAAGGAGAAATCAGCTAAAATCAGGCCGAGATAGCTTGTCTGAGTGGGATGCCTGTTAGTGTCCATTTCCCAGGTCTAAAGTATTACCGGAGTTTTATACACGTTGATCAGAAATAGTGGAAGTTGAAAGCCTTTGCTTATTTCTTCCATCCTTCTTGTTATAATTTCAAAATGCAGGATCTTCACCTTGTACAGCAAGTCACTACCCCTTGATCTGGCTTGTCGAGTCTGGGATGTGTTTTGTAGAGATGGAGAAGAATTTTTGTTTAGAACTGGATTAGGAATTCTTAGGTTATATGAAGATATCCTCCTGCAGATGGACTTTATTCATATAGCACAGTTTCTAACAAAACTACCTGAGGACATCACATCAGAGAAGCTCTTTGCTTGTATTACATCAATCCAGATGCAAAATAGTAACAAAAAATGGGCTCAGGTAAATATTCCATGTATTTGGTGGTATATATTTAATTTTAACATACATTTTGTTTATGTGCTTATGGTAGTGAAAGGAGCTTTGTGTCATAAAGGTTATTTGTACCTTTGGTGAAAAACATGTTAGTGAAAACCCTATCTTGTTCAGTAGTACAAGGTAGATGCCACTAATCCAAGCAGATGAATCAATCCCCAGTAGAATTTACATCTTGTCTGGATTGACTTTGTTTATTAACCTTTATCCTGATCTTTTACTGTGGTCTGGCAGTGATTTAATTGCATTTCCTGAATCAGTTGTAAATAGAGCTGGGCATGATCTGCCTACTAAGGGCACTTCATGCCACATAATCTAGTTTTTCTCATTCAGCAGTTTTGTGTTGATGGGAGGGTGGGAAAGACAAGGGAAAAAGTGGATTCGTTACCAGGGAGCTAAATAGTAGTCCCTAGTTGGATTCAACTATTGAGAAAGGATCAAAACTAGCATAACTATCCTTAAACAGACAACACAGCACTATGTTGGTACAGCTCTTTTATTCCACTTTTACTGCAATGGCTACCTCCTGTGGCATTCTGAGGTTTGTAGTTTAGTGAGGCCTAGGAGCTCTCTGGCTGATAATTCTAACTGCCCCTCTCTAAATTACAAATCCCGGGATTGCACAGAAGACAGCTGGAGCAGAAAAAGTGGAATAATAGTGCTATAACATCATAGTGTAGTAAAATCTGGGTCAAATGGAATGTCTTAAATTCAAAATGTTTATTTTTTCCCTCTAGTAAACTACAGTACGCCCGCATCATACACAAGCACACTATATGCGGCTCTCAGCTTATGCTGAAAGCTGTACAACAAAGGCGTGTGCGCCACGCCACATGCATAAGCCCCATTATTTTCAATGGGGCTTAAGCATACATAGAATTTGTCTTACATGGGGGGAGGTGTCCGGAACAGATCCCCCGCATAAGGCAAAGGCACACTGTACCACACTGCTATATTTGCATAGTTTTGTTGGAATTTTTTTTACTTTTGCTGGAATTCTTGTAGTAAAATGTGACCAACTCTTGGTGATTCAGGCTAATGCCTTTTGTCTAGTTACCAAAACACCAAAGCCAGTGAGTTACAATAAACCAGGGTGTCCGCTATATTAAATGTTTCTGTAGAGTAAAATAGAGACTATTCTCATTTGATTGATGTTGTTAATTAGTGGGCTATATATAGATATATTTCAAGGCAAAAAGAGATGCGTCATGTATCTGAGAGTTTTTCAAGGTACCTTGGTTCCCTATTTTCCCTTAATTGTTTTGGGATTTATCTTTAAGTGAATGGTCTGTTGGGAAAAAAAGACATACTGGGTGTGATCTACGTTGCATGTGAATAACGTGCAGAGATCAATAATTTTATTTATTTTTAATTTATTTCTTTAATAATTTAACACTGTCTTAATCTTGATTTTTGTATTTATTTTTTTTAGCTACATTGAGTTTTATTTTTATTTCTTTTAATCTGTAAGCTTCCTTGAAGCCCAGACCTGGGGAAAAGGTGGGGTACAAATTGATTGATTTATTGAATCTTAATAAGAGATTAAATTGTGGCTCCTTTTAACCTTTTTCTTTAAAATACAATTTCAGGTGTTTGCCTCGTTAATGAAGGATAGTAAAGAAGGAGACAAGAACCATAGTCCAGCACTAAAAAGTTAACTTCAAGTTTAATTGGAATAATTAAAAAACCACTTGATTGTTAAAGGATTATAACATCTTCTCAATGAAAACCACTAAGGAGAAACAGCTTGGGAAACTTAAGGAAGAGACAGTATTTGACTGAATGCAGTGGTGGGAATTTGACAGTCTTCACTCTGCTGCCAGTATTAAAGAGCTTTTTGTGGGAAGATTCCTTTTCACAGGAAGCAAAACAATAAAAACTTGTGAAACTGAGAAAATGGCTAATGCATATTTAATATTTAAAGATGAATGCAATAAAATTTGTAATAACTTTTGTTGGTACTTAAAATTTTGAGGGATATCTTTTTTTATGATTACCACAGAGGCACTTTTGGGAGGAGGGCTGGTGTTTAAAGTAAGGCCCAAAAACTGCTACCTGAACCAAACATTTTGGTACAAATACCTCCAAAATTAACCAGTGACATCCTTAGGACCAAATAAGTTTCTGTTTTGTTTTGGTATACACACTTGCCAGATAATAGGAGGCTTTATGTATGTTTTGCTAAGCTCCTTTTAAACAGCAGCGCCACTCTTCAGCTAAGTGAATGTATCTAATCTAGAACTGATGAAGCTGCACCCAGTTGTGCTGCAAAGTCATTGGTAAAAAGTCTAAAGGTGGCAGTGGTCAAGCAAACTATTTGGGGTAGGTAGCGTGCTTGTATATACAAATAATGGTTTTTAAGTACTTGGTGGGCAGCTTTGTTACAGAAAAATTGGATTTATATTCCATGAAATTCAGATGAATTTTTGTTTTTTTGTTTTTTAAAATCACAGTGACTTATACTTGATTATAAACACTAGTATAATTAATAAGCTAGTGGCAAGTCCTTTTGCACATTTTAAGCAATGTTAATATTGGAAGTTTTGAGTCCCTGTATAGTAAAAGCTTTTTTTTCTCATTTAAACTCAAAGTTCAGTAGTTTTGAACCACAGCGTGTACAATAATGGATACCCCCAAATGCATACTGTCAGTCCATTATCTATCAGCATCATACTGTAAAGGTAAAACCTGGAAGTTTGTCAGCTTCCTTTACACTCCGAAACTTTTTAAAATGGCTTTTGAACTGGAGGGAGATTGAAAAGGATACCTCTTAAGCTCTCTGAACAGCTAATGTTGCTCTAAGTCCATTTTGATAGTATTAATGTAAATAAAATTGCATTATGATTTTTTGTATCTGGTCCCTATATGTACAAATGAAGTCAATGTCATCATTGCATTAAATAAAAAAAAAAGAACAGAGTGAGACTGCTTTAGTCATCGAGGGTTAAAAGAAGTTGCAGAACCTGTTTTAAAGATTTGGCTTGCAGTACATTGTAATACTTGCGTTACTATTAGATTTAAAGCTACATTTTAATATTACTTACAGCATACAATTTGAAGTTGAACTGTCTGTTTTTCCATATGTATTTACTTACTTGGTTCCCGTGTATGTCCGCTATTTGGGTTCTCTTGTACAGTTTTCTTACTTTTCAAGTATAAACATGTATATACATTGTAAATAGAAGGGATTTAGCCTTCTTCCAAGACCACTAGTAACAATTCCTATGTAAATAAAACTTGTAAGCAGAATGAGTACTGTCGTATTTTGGTTCCTTCCCATCAAATCTAAAGGTTCTTCAATAATTTCTAATTTTCATTTGTGAATTCCCTAGAATAGAAGCCAAGACCCCAAGATATGAACGTTAAAGCCCATTCTGAATAAGGCCATAGTAAAAGCTCACCCTTGATTAGAGAATTACAATCCTTCTCTCAATAATAACTCCGTTTTCACTAAATCTGTGCAGAACTATTATTTTTCTTAAACTGAGGGAAATACCTAAAAAATCATCTTAGTCTTGACAAAAAACCAGAATTTGGACTCCACTGCACATGAAACAGGGCAGGGCCAGGGAAATTGCAAATACCTACCTTTATTTAGTTAGTTAAGGTGATGTTCTGGCATAAATTTAAGGGCTAGAGAGTAAGAGCGTGGAGTGCAAAGTGTAATGTTTAGTCTGTTTAAGCATAGTTATATTGAACACGTTATTGCAAATGAATATGTTGCTCAATATCTTCTACATGGATAGAAAACTATTATCTTCTTCCTTGTTAATCCCACTGTTATCAAATTGCTTTTGTATGCCTTCCTCCTGGTAGTATAAATAGGGTTCTTGGCTAAGGCAGCCTTCATGGATGCCCTCCATTTGAATGTTGAAGGAGGCCTGGAAATATTAGCTGGACTTCCTTAATTTATTTCTGCCTTTGGGTGCTGTATGGAAATTAAGAATGACAGGGCAGTTGTTCTGCTGCTTCCCTAGCAAATATATCTGCAACCAGCCTTGTCAGAAATGTGAGGGATAAAAGAGTCCTTTGATAGCAGTATCCATACTATGTGGAGTGTTTAGAAAGAGCTATTGTTGCTGGAGAACCAGCATGGCCTAGTAGTTTGAGTGCTGTTGGACTGTGACTCTGGCGGCCAGGGGTCAGTTCCCAGCTCAGCTATGAAACCCACTGGGTGACCTTGAGGAAGCCACATGCTCTCAGCCTCAGGAAGGCAATGGCAAACCTCCACCGAACAAATCTTGCCAAGAAACCCCAACAATAAATTTGTCTTAGAGCATCTGTAAGTCAGAAATGACTTGAAGATGCATAAAATTAACAAAAATTGTTGCTGGAGCTGAATGAGGTCCATTAGGTGCAAGATGTTTGGATTGATTGTAAAACTGAGAATACTGGGCTCATGGTGACCTCTTCAGCTCTTTTAAAAAGCAGTTGCAAAATCTGAAAGAATTTAAGAAGAATTATGTCATGTATGATCTTTCTGCTAGTGTTGTTATTGTGCCAAAGTAATATGTGAGCCAGTGTGGTGTAATGGTTTGAGCATTGGATTAGGGCACTGGGAGACCAGGGTTTAGATCCCAGCATGGAAACCCACTGGGTGGCCTTGGGCAATTTACAGTCTTCCAGCCACAGAGGATGGCAATAGCAAACCCCCTATGTAGAAATATGCCAAGAAAACCCTATGACAGGTTTACCTTACGGTTGCCATAAATAGAAATTGACTTGAAAACACACTACAGCAAAATATATAGCTGCATGTTGGTGTAATTTGCCAGCTGGAAAGCAGGAAGTAAATAGATTGCAAATAGTTGGCTTCTTCGTTTTCTGGACACTGGCTTTGGAGGTTGTATGCATCAAACCCATGTGCCTCTAATTCTGGGCTTTGAAGGAAACAGGCATGAATTGTGAGACCAAAGTGTTACAAATGCAGCCTGAGAGCCTGTGTGGCATAATGGTTTGTGCATTTGGACTACAACTCTGGAGACCATGATTCAAATCCCCTCTTGGCCATGAAAACCCACTGGGTGACCTTGGGCAAGTCACACTCTCTCAGCCTCAGGGAAAGGCCATGACAAACTTCCTCTGAAGAAATCTTGCCAAGAAAACCCTGTGCTAGATTTGCCATAGGGTCACCATAAGTCAGAAATGACTTGGAAGTCACACAACAACAACTCACTGCCCCAGATACCTGTACTCCATCAAAGCTTATTCCATGACATACTGATGTGTTAAAGGAATGGTACCTCAGGACTTTTGTTATAGCAGCCAACCTTGGCACCAATACATCTTAAATTAAGCAGTGCCCAAGAACAAAGTTTTGGATTGGAGAGTGTGCTGGTGCGTTTTGAGGGGACTAAGACATGGGGGTGAGGCAGGGGACTGAATGTTGGCTTAAGACTCCAGGAGACCAGAGTTCAAATCCTTACTTGGCCATGGGAAACTACTGGGTGTTCTTGGGCAAGTTACACCTTCTCAGCCTCAGAGGCAATTTGTCCTTTCTGAACAAAGCCTGTGATAAGGTTGCCATAAGTCTGAAACTGCTTGAAGGTACAACAATCAACAATAAGGCATTCACACAGGTGTGCGTAGTAAGCCAAGGCACAGTCCCCTAAGGGCACATAAAGCAAACCAGAGCTACAATGAGTAAGGGTGCATTTGTGGATGTTGTGTGTGCCTTCAAGACATTTATGACTTATGGCAACCCTAAGGCGACCCTATAAAGGGGTTTTCTTGGGAAGGTTTGTTCAGAGGAAGTTTGCCATTGCCTTTGCCTGAAGCTGAGAGAGTGTGACTTGCCCATGGTCACCCAGTGGGTTTATATGCATAATGTCTATCTCTCCTTCCATCCACTCTCCTAACCAAAGAGATCTGAGGGTCAGTTCAACTGTACCACAAACCCTGTCTCTGCTCCTGTGCAATGCCAGGTCCGTAAAGAATAAGACCCACATCATTTACGATCTGTTAGAGCAGGGGTAGGCAACCTACAGCCCGTGGGCCGGATGCAGCCCGGTCCTGCTGCCAATTGCTGCCAGGGCCTTTGGGGGGCAATTGTCTATAGAAGCCTCAGAATATTATATTAACATTTTTTTAAAAATCAGCTAATTTTTTCACGTGTCCTCCATTTTTTTTTTTTTTAAAAAAAGCATCTTCCATTTGAAAATTTTGTCCTACATTTGTCCTGGTTTATTTATATATTTAATTTTTTTAAAAAAATATTTAATTATTTATTTTTTGGCTTCGTCCCCCCAGTTGTCTGAGGAACAGCAACCCGGCCCCCGGCTCAAAAAGGTTGCCTACCCCTGTGTTAGAGGATAAGAGCTGTGACTTGGCTTGCATCACTGAGACCTGGCTTGGGCCTGAAAGTGAAGCAGAGTGGGCACAGGCCCTTCCTGCCGGGTACTCAGTTAAGGACCAGACAAGGTTAGGTGGGCGGGGGGGGGGGCGTTGCCTTGATTCATAAGAACATCTATTCCTTAACCAGGAACCATATCCAGCAAACTGCCCATATCGAATGTATTTACCTGACCCAGAAGGCCAGAGACAGTTTAGGGATTCTGTTGGTCTACCGGCCACCCCGTGCGCTAACAGACTCCCTGACACAGCTGGTCTCGGAGCTGGTGTTGGAGTCCCCCAGGCTTATTGTCCTGGGGCACCTCAACATCCCCTTCGAGGCCAGCCATAGTCCAACTGGTGCGGCTCGGGAGTTCATAGCTACCATGACTGCCATGGGCCTGTCTCAACTGGTCACAGGGCCCACGCACTCTGCTGGTAATACGCTTGATATGGTTTTTTGCACGGACATGGAGATTCCGTGGGCGGAGGTAACAAATATCTCCGCCTTGTCATGGATGGACCATTTCCTGGTTGAGGTTAAATTCAAGGCATCTACTCAGATCCCTCCCGGGGGTGGCGGACCTATTAGGATGGTCCACCCTGGAAAGCTGATGGAACCCAAAAGGTTCCAAGAAGCCCTAGAGCAGTATATGGTTGGAACTGACGGTGATTCTGTAGCTGCCCTGACTAACACCTGGGATATAGATCTCTCCAGGGCTATACACAGTATTGCTCCCAAGCGTCCTTTCAGGCCTGCTTCCAAGAAACAGCCCTGGTATACGGAAGATCTCAGGGAAAGGAAGCGGGTTCTGCAACGACTAGAGCACAACTGGTGAAGACACCAGCACTTAGCTGACAAGGCACTCCTAGACCCTCACTTGAAGGCCTACGGAGTGGCAATAAGTGCAGCAAAGAATTTGTTCTGTGCTGCACGTATTGCATCTGCGGAGTCGCGTCCGGCAGAGCTGTTCAGGGTAGTGAGGGAGCTTACTCAGCTGCCCTCCTCCCTGAACCCTATTTTGGAACCATCCAAGGCCTGCTGTGACGAGTTTAACAACTTCTTCGCGGATAAAATCTCTCGGATAAGAACTGATCTCGACACCAGTATTTCTTCAGAATCCAGAGTAGAGGTCTCCAGAGCGTCCGTGGACTCAATTGTACTGGATCATTTTGAGTCTGTGAGTACTGAGGAAGTGGACAAGATCCTTCGAAGTGTTAGGAAGACAACGTGCTCTCTCGATCCCTGTCCCTCTTGGCTAGCAGCTCAGGGGGGACGGCAGTAACTACTATGTTACGCTGCATAATTAATTCATCCTTCAGGGAAGAGCGATTTCCATCCAGCTTGAAATTGGCCATTGTAAAACCGCTATTAAAAAAGACCCCCTGATTTGAAGTAATTATCGGCCTGTTTCGCTGCTGCTTTTTGGGGGGAAGGTGATCGAGAGGGCGGTTGCCATTCAACTTCAATCAGTCTTGGATGATATGGATTTTCTAGACCCATTTCAAACGGGCTTCCGGGTGGGCTATGGAGTTGAGACTGCCATGGTCGCCCTGGTCAATGATCTCCGTCTGCATGGACAGGGGTAGCGTGTCCCTGTTAGTGCTCTTAGACATCTCAGCGGCTTTCGATACCATTGACCATGGTATCCTTCTGGAACGCCTGAGGGAGTTGGGTATCGGGGGCACTGCTCTTCAGTGGTTCCGTTCCTACCTCTTGGGTAGATTCCAGATGGTGCAGCTGGGGGGCATGTGCTCCGATAAGAGGGCCCTTACATCTGGTGTTCCTCAAGGAGCCATTCTGTCCCCCATGCTATTTAACATTTACATGAAACCGCTGGGAGAGATCATCCGGAGACACGGGGCGCGGTGTTATCAGTACGCTGATGACACCCAACTATGCTTCTCTGTGCCTCCAACTGATGCAGTGACCAGGGATGGCATCTCTCCTCTGAATGCCTGTCTGGAGTCAGTAATGGGCTGGATGAGGGAAAACAGACTCAGCTTGAATCCAGAGAAAACGGAAGTACTCGTGATAGGTTCCCCGGGCCCGGGGATGGAAATCTGTCCACCTGTCCTGAATGGGGTCACACTCCCCCTGAAAGACTCTGTTCGCAGTCTGGGGGTCTTCTGGACTTGTCGCTCCACCTGACATCTCAGGTGGATGCGACAGTCAGGAGCACTTGTTATCAGCTTCGGCTGATACACCAGCTGCGTCCCTACCTGGGCCGGGGGGACCTTGAAACGGTGGTGCATGCTCTGGTAACCTCTCGGTGGGATTTCTGTAATGCACTCTACATGGGGCAACCCTTGTACCAAACCCGGAAGCTTCAATTAATGCAGTATATGGCAGCTAGGTTAGTCACTGGATCCTCCAGGACTAGCCACATAACACCTATTTTGCAAGCTTCATTGGCTGCCTATTCGCTTCCGAGCCCAATACTGTACACTGGTGCCTCGGGTTACGAAATTAATTCGTTCCGCCATTCCTTTCGTAACCCGAAAATTTCGTAACCCGAAACACTTTTTCCATTGAAAATAACTAATGCGTTCTATGACCTCAGACTGAACCTGCAAGTCAAAACAAAGTTAGAATAGAGGCCTATTAAGCTAAGTACCCTACAATACAATGCAATACAAAGTTGCCTGAGGCACTAAAGAGCTTAAGAATGACTTGCAGGTCCATTCTAAAGGTTTGTAAAGGATAAAGAAAAAAAGTTTTTTTCTTATCTTTGCTGGTCCTGGCATCTCAGAGTGAGGCAGGAGGAGGAGGAGGAGGAGGGGGGGGCAGCCAAAACAGCCAAATTTAAACCCAGACAACCAATTCAACCAATTTAACCAATTCAACCAATTTTAAAAAATTCAACCAATTTAAAAAAATTCAACCAATTTAACAAAGTTAACCATTTTAACAACATTTTTTTTTAATTTGGTGTTTTTTTTAAAGGGTCATCAGCACCTTTGCCCTTCTTGGATGACGGTTCTCCCTCTTTTGTGAAGAACTGGTCCAAGGATGTCTGCTTTTGCCGGGCCTTAAGCAGGTTCCTAAAATGGCTAAGGCAGACATTATCAAAATGTGCAATGGCATGGCTGGTGAGCACCTTCTCAGGGTGATGCTTCTCAACATAAGAAGACACATTGTGGAATTGTCGCAAAATGTCTTTAATTTCTGCCGTTGGCAAAAAATGCCCCCGCCGCCTCCTCCTCCTGGCCCCTGTCAAAATGGAGCACGTCCTCATCCACGGCCGAGTGTTGCATGGCCGCCAAGGCCTTGAGGTCCTCTGTTGTCAGGTCCTCACTGTGCTCCTCAATGAGTTCCTCCACGTCCTCGTCGTCCACGTCAAGTCCCAGGGACCTTGCGATGGAGACAATCTCAGCCACCTCTTCTTCACCTGGCTCAGCACCCTCGGTCTGTGACCCTTCCAAGGAAGAAGCATCAGGCCACAGCTTCCTCCACGCAGCAATCAGGTTGCGCCTGGTGATCTCCTGCCAGGCCAAGTCCACCATCTTCAAGCACACGACGATATCAAAATGCTGCTTCCAGAACTCTCGCGGGGTCAGCTGTGTGCTCTCCGTTACATCAAAACACCGCTTGAAGAGGTGCTTGGTGTAGATCTTTTTGAAGTTGGCAATGACCTGCTGGTCCATGGGTTGCAAGAGGGAGGTCGTGTTGGGCGGCAGAAACTGGACCTTGAAGGAGAACTCTGCAAGGATGTCCTTTTCCAGGCCAGGCGGGTGCGCAGGAGCATTGTCCAAGAGGAGGAGGCACTTCAAGGGCAAATCCTCTTCCTCCAGGTACCGCTTCACAGTCGGGGCGAAGACACTGTTGATCCACTCCACGAAAAGGAGGCGTGTGACCCATGCGCGGCCATTGGAACGCCACATCACTGGCAACCTGTCCTTTTGAATGTTGTGTGCCTTGAAGGCCCTTGGATTTTCTGAGTGGTAGACCAACAGGGGCTTGATCTTACAGTCCCCGCTGGCATTCGCACACAACGCAAGTGTGAAGCGGTCCTTCATAGGCTTGTGGCCTGGCAATCTCCTCTCCTCCTGGGTGATGTAGGTGCGGCGAGGCATCTTCTTCCAGAAGAGGCCCGTCTCGTCGCAATTGAACACTTGCTGCGGGACGTAGCCTTCCTCCTCCATCATGGCCTTGAACTTGATGACAAATGCTTCGGCGGCCTGGTGGTCTGCGCTGGACGCCTCGCCGTGACGGACGACAGAGTGGATCCTGGTCCTCCTCTTGAACCTTTCAAACCAGCCACGTGAGGCTTTGAATTCCGGGGTGGCTGGCTCCTCCTGGGAAGAAGTTCCTTCGCCTGCCTCCTTGCTGGCCAGGTCTTCAAAAATGGTGGTGGCCTTCTCACAGATGACCGAGGTGGTCACAGTGTCCCCGACTCGCTCCTTTTCTTTAATCCAGAGGAGCAGCAGGCGCTCCATCTCCTCGTGCTTTGGTGTCCTCTGCTTGGCAATCGTAGTCACGCCTTTCGCAGGAGCCACAACGCTTCTGATGGCCTCCTTCTGCTTGAGGACAGTGCCAATTGTCGAAGGGTTTCTTCCATACTCCTTGGCAATGTCCACCAAGCGCACGCCCCTCTCATGCTTGGCGATGATTTCCCTCTTGTCCTCCAAGGACAAGGGAGCCCTCTTCCTTTTGTCACCGCCGCTTTTATCTGTGGCTTTCTTGGGAGCCATAGCTCAAGCCTAAAAAGGACAAAAGGCACAGGCACTGAGCAAAAGCCACAATTGGAAACCACCCCCACCCCCATGGTCACACTCTCTGGCCCACATGGAGCCAAGGCCAAACTTGCAAAACTCACATCCCACACTCTCAAATCATCACAGCCATGACCCAAGAAGCCAAG
>NC_056524.1:180406428-180406903 GCF_019175285.1 Sceloporus undulatus
GCCCCAAATCTGAAAATGCAACCCCATGGCCACACACCCCACACTCTGAAATCATCACAGCCATGAGCAAAGCACTGAAGCAGCCAAAGCCCCAAATCTGAAAATGCAACCCCATGGCCACACACCCCACACTCTCAAATCATCACAGCCATCAGTAAAGCACCCCACCACCCCACAGCAAAAGCATGGTCACACTGTCTCACCCCACAAGAAGAAGATATAAATCCATACACCTACCTGTACAGAAATTCCTGATGGCAGGTCTTGATCCGAAGTGTACACCTGGCACTGTACACGTACAGTACAAAGCCAGAACAAGTCCAAAGGCAGAAAGCCAGAAAAAGTCCAAACCTCCACTGGAACCACAAGTTAGAGTTCAGAAGCAACTCTTCCTCAACAGTCCACAAGGCCAGACAAAGGGGGCAGATCAATGGAAGCCGGCTTTTGTTTCTGAAGCCAGGCCACCCCCCCCCCC